>NW_026872015.1:0-246140 GCF_033458585.1 Syngnathus typhle | reverse complement strand
AATAAAATTAAAAATGCTTATAAAACATAAACCAAACGTTGGAGGTGGTAATTTCTTCATGCGCAGTGATAAACTCGGCACTCTAAAGCACCCGAGAGCGTTTTTTTCGATGCCAACCTAACCAGAGTGACGGGAGCGGCACAATTCAGAAAAAGTGCTCAGCTCGCCGAGAAAATGCGATTTAAGCAATAAAATTAAAAATGCTTATAAAACATAAACCAAACGTTGGAGGTGGTCATTTCTTATTACGCAGTAATAAACTCGGCACTCTAAAGCACCCGAGAGCGTTTTTTTCCATGCCAACCTAACCAGAGTGACGGGAGCGGCACAATTCAGAAAAAGTGCTCAGCTCGCCGAGAAAATGCGATTTAAGCAATAAAATTAAAAATGGTTATAAAACATAAACCAAACGTTGGAGGTGGTCATTTCTTCATGCGCAGTGATAAACTCGGCACTCTAAAGCACCCGAGAGCGTTTTTTTCGATGCCAACCTAACCAGAGTGACGGGAGCGGCACAATTCAGAAAAAGCGCTCAGCTCGCCGAGAAAATGCGATTTAAGCAATAAAATTAAAAATGCTTATAAAACATAAACCAAACGTTGGAGGTGGTCATTTCTTCATGCGCAGTGATAAACTCGGCACTCTAAAGCACCCGAGAGCGTTTTTTTCGATGCCAACCTAACCAGAGTGACGGGAGCGGCACAATTCAGAAAAAGCGCTGAGCTCGCCGAGAAAATGCGATTTAAGCAATAAAATTAAAAATGCTTATAAAACATAAACCAAACGTTGGAGGTGGTCATTTCTTCATGCGCAGTGATAAACTCGGCACTCTAAAGCACCCGAGAGCGTTTTTTTCGATGCCAACCTAACCAGAGTGACGGGAGCGGCACAATTCAGAAAAAGTGCTCAGCTCGCCGAGAAAATGCGATTTAAGCAATAAAATTAAAAATGCTTATAAAACATAAACCAAACGTTGGAGGTGGTCATTTCTTCATGCGCAGTGATAAACTCGGCACTCTAAAGCACCCGAGAGCGTTTTTTTCGATGCCAACCTAACCAGAGTGACGGGAGCGGCACAATTCAGAAAAAGCGCTCAGCTCGCCGAGAAAATGCGATTTAAGCATTAAAATTAAAAATGCTTATAAAACATAAACCAAACGTTGGAGGTGGTCATTTCTTCATGCACAGTGATAAACTCGGCACTCTAAAGCACCCGAGAGCGTTTTTTTCGATGCCAACCTAACCAGAGTGACGGGAGCGGCACAATTCAGAAAAAGTGCTCAGCTCGCCGAGAAAATGCGATTTAAGCAATAAAATTAAAAATGCTTATAAAACATAAACCAAACGTTGGAGGTGGTCATTTCTTCATGCGCAGTGATAAACTCGGCACTCTAAAGCACCCGAGAGCGTTTTTTTCGATGCCAACCTAACCAGAGTGACGGGAGCGGCACAATTCAGAAAAAGTGCTCAGGTCGCCGAGAAAATGCGATTTAAGCAATAAAATTAAAAATGCTTATAAAACATAAACCAAACGTTGGAGGTGGTCATTTCTTCATGCGCAGTGATAAACTCGGCACTCTAAAGCACCCGAGAGCGTTTTTTTCGATGCCAACCTAACCAGAGTGACGGGAGCGGCACAATTCAGAAAAAGCGCTCAGCTCGCCGAGAAAATGCGATTTAAGCAATAAAATTAAAAATGCTTATAAAACATAAACCAAACGTTGGAGGTGGTCATTTCTTCATGCGCAGTGATAAACTCGGCACTCTAAAGCACCCGAGAGCGTTTTTTTCGATGCCAACCTAACCAGAGTGACGGGAGCGGCACAATTCAGAAAAAGCGCTCAGCTCGCCGAGAAAATGCGATTTAAGCAATAAAATTAAAAATGCTTATAAAACATAAACCAAACGTTGGAGGTGGTCATTTCTTCATGCGCAGTGATAAATTCGGCACTCTAAAGCACCCGAGAGCGTTTTTTTCGATGCCAACCTAACCAGAGTGACGGGAGCGGCACAATTCAGAAAAAGTGCTCAGCTCGCCGAGAAAATGCGATTTAAGCAATAAAATTAAAAATGCTTATAAAACATAAACCAAACGTTGGAGGTGGTCATTTCTTCATGCGCAGTGATAAACTCGGCACTCTAAAGCACCCGAGAGCGTTTTTTTCGATGCCAACCTAACCAGAGTGACGGGAGCGGCACAATTCAGAAAAAGTGCTCAGCTCGCCGAGAAAATGCGATTTAAGCAATAAAATTAAAAATGCTTATAAAACATAAACCAAACGTTGGAGTTGGTCATTTCTTCATGCGCAGTGATAAACTCGGCACTCTAAAGCACCCGAGAGCGTTTTTTTCGATGCCAACCTAACCAGAGTGACGGGAGCGGCACAATTCAGAAAAAGTGCTCAGCTCGCCGAGAAAATGCGATTTAAGCAATAAAATTAAAAATGCTTATAAAACATAAACCAAACGTTGGAGGTGGTCATTTCTTCATGCGCAGTGATAAACTCGGCACTCTAAAGAACCCAAGAGCGTTTTTTTCGATGCCAACCTAACCAGAGTGACGGGAGCGGCACAATTCAGAAAAAGCGCTCAGCTCGCCGAGAAAATGCGATTTAAGCAATAAAATTAAAAATGCTTATAAAACATAAACCAAACGTTGGAGGTGGTCATTTCTTCATGCACAGTGATAAACTCGGCACTCTAAAGCACCCGAGAGCGTTTTTTTCGATGCCAACCTAACCAGAGTGACGGGAGCGGCACAATTCAGAAAAAGTGCTCAGCTCGCCGAGAAAATGCGATTTAAGCAATAAAATTAAAAATGCTTATTAAACATAAACCAAACGTTGTAGATGGTCATTTCTTATTACGCAGTAATAAACTCGGCACTCTAAAGCACCCGAGAGCGTTTTTTTCGATGCCAACCTAACCAGAGTGACGGGAGCGGCACAATTCAGAAAAAGTGCTCAGCTCGCCGAGAAAATGCGATTTAAGCAATAAAATTAAAAATGCTTATAAAACATAAACCAAACGTTGTAAATTGTCATTTCTTATTACGCAGTAATAAACTCGGCACTCTAAAGCACCCGAGAGCGTTTTTTTCGATGCCAACCTAACCAGAGTGACGGGAGCGGCACAATTCAGAAAAAGCGCTCAGCTCGCCGAGAAAATGCGATTTAAGCAATAAAATTAAAAATGCTTATAAAACATAAACCAAACGTTGGAGGTGGTCATTTCTTCATGCACAGTGATAAACTCGGCACTCTAAAGCACCCGAGAGCGTTTTTTTTCATGCCAACCTAACCAGAGTGACGGGAGCGGCACAATTCAGAAAAAGTGCTCAGCTCGCCGAGAAAATGCGATTTAAGCAATAAAATTAAAAATGCTTATAAAACATAAACCAAACGTTGGAGGTGGTCATTTCTTCATGCGCAGTGATAAACTCGGCACTCTAAAGCACCCGAGAGCGTTTTTTTCGATGCCAACCTAACCAGAGTGACGGGAGCGGCACAATTCAGAAAAAGTGCTCAGCTCGCCGAGAAAATGCGATTTAAGCAATAAAATTAAAAATGCTTATAAAACATAAACCAAACGTTGGAGGTGGTCATTTCTTCATGCGCAGTGATAAACTCGGCACTCTAAAGCACCCGAGAGCGTTTTTTTCCATGCCAACCTAACCAGAGTGACGGGAGCGGCACAATTCAGAAAAAGTGCTCAGCTCGCCGAGAAAATGCGATTTAAGCAATAAAATTAAAAATGCTTATAAAACATAAACCAAACGTTGGAGGTGGCCATTTCTTCATGCGCAGTGATAAACTCGGCACTCTAAAGCACCCGAGAGCGTTTTTTTCCATGCCAACCTAACCAGAGTGACGGGAGCGGCACAATTCAGAAAAAGTGCTCAGCTCGCCGAGAAAATGCGATTCAAGCAATAAAATTAAAAATGCTTATAAAACATAAACCAAACGTTGGAGGTGGCCATTTCTTCATGCGCAGTGATAAACTCGGCACTCTAAAGCACCCGAGAGCGTTTTTTTCCATGCCAACCTAACCAGAGTGACGGGAGCGGCACAATTCAGAAAAAGTGCTCAGCTCGCCGAGAAAATGCGATTTAAGCAATAAAATTAAAAATGCTTATAAAACATAAACCAAACGTTGGAGGTGGTCATTTCTTCATGCGCAGTGATAAACTCGGCACTCTAAAGCACCCGAGAGCGTTTTTTTCCATGCTAACCTAACCAGAGTGACAGGAGCGGCACAATTCAGAAAAAGTGCTCAGCTCGCCGAGAAAATGCGATTTAAGCAATAAAATTAAAAATGCTTATAAAACATAAACCAAACGTTGGAGGTGGTCTTTTCTTCATGCGCAGTGATAAACTCGGCACTCTAAAGCACCCGAGAGCGTTTTTTTCCATGCCAACCTAAACAGAGTGACGGGAGCGGCACAATTCAGAAAAAGTGCTCAGCTCGCCGAGAAAATGCGATTTAAGCAATAAAATTAAAAATGCTTATAAAACATAAACCAAACGTTGTAGATGGTCATTTCTTATTACGCAGTAATAAACTCGGCACTCTAAAGCACCCGAGAGCGTTTTTTTCCATGCCAACCTAACCAGAGTGACGGGAGCGGCACAATTCAGAAAAAGTGCTCAGCTCGCCGAGAAAATGCGATTTAAGCAATAAAATTAAAAATGCTTATAAAACATAAACCAAACGTTGGAGGTGGTCATTTCTTCATGCGCAGTGATAAACTCGGCACTCTAAAGCACCCGAGAGCGTTTTTTTCCATGCCAACCTAACCAGAGTGACGGGAGCGGCACAATTCAGAAAAAGTGCTCAGCTCGCCGAGAAAATGCGATTTAAGCAATAAAATTAAAAATGCTTATAAAACATAAACCAAACGTTGGAGGTGGTCATTTCTTCATGCGCAGTGATAAACTCGGCACTCTAAAGCACCCGAGAGCGTTTTTTTCCATGCCAACCTAACCAGAGTGACAGGAGCGGCACAATTCAGAAAAAGTGCTCAGCTCGCCGAGAAAATGCGATTTAAGCAATAAAATTAAAAATGCTTATAAAACATAAACCAAACGTTGGAGGTGGTCTTTTCTTCATGCGCAGTGATAAACTCGGCACTCTAAAGCACCCGAGAGCGTTTTTTTCCATGCCAACCTAAACAGAGTGACGGGAGCGGCACAATTCAGAAAAAGTGCTCAGCTCGCCGAGAAAATGCGATTTAAGCAATAAAATTAAAAATGCTTATAAAACATAAACCAAACGTTGGAGGTGGTCATTTATTCATGCGCAGTGATAAACTCGGCACTCTAAAGCACCCGAGAGCGTTTTTTTCGATGCCAACCTAACCAGAGTGACGGGAGCGGCACAATTCAGAAAAAGTGCTCAGCTCGCCGAGAAAATGCGATTTAAGCAATAAAATTAAAAATGCTTATAAAACATAAACCAAACGTTGGAGGTGGTCATTTCTTCATGCGCAGTGATAAACTCGGCACTCTAAAGCACCCGAGAGCGTTTTTTTCGATGCCAACCTAACCAGAGTGACGGGAGCGGCACAATTCAGAAAAAGTGCTCAGCTCGCCGAGAAAATGCGATTTAAGCAATAAAATTAAAAATGCTTATAAAACATAAACCAAACGTTGGAGGTGGTCATTTCTTCATGCGCAGTGATAAACTCGGCACTCTAAAGCACCCGAGAGCGTTTTTTTCGATGCCAACCTAACCAGAGTGACGCGAGCGGCACAATTCAGAAAAAGCGCTCAGCTCGCCGAGAAAATGCGATTTAAGCAATAAAATTAAAAATGCTTATAAAACATAAACCAAACGTTGGAGGTGGTCATTTCTTCATGCACAGTGATAAACTCGGCACTCTAAAGCACCCGAGAGCGTTTTTTTCGATGCCAACCTAACCAGAGTGACGGGAGCGGCACAATTCAGAAAAAGTGCTCAGCTCGCCGAGAAAATGCGATTTAAGCAATAAAATTAAAAATGCTTATAAAACATAAACCAAACGTTGGAGGTGGTCATTTCTTCATGCGCAGTGATAAACTCGGCACTCTAAAGCACCCGAGAGCGTTTTTTTCGATGCCAACCTAACCAGAGTGACGGGAGCGGCACAATTCAGAAAAAGTGCTCAGCTCGCCGAGAAAATGCGATTTAAGCAATAAAATTAAAAATGCTTATAAAACATAAACCAAACGTTGGAGGTGGCCATTTCTTCATGCGCAGTGATAAACTCGGCACTCTAAAGCACCCGAGAGCGTTTTTTCCCATGCCAACCTAACCAGAGTGACGGGAGCGGCACAATTAAGAAAAAGTGCTCAGCTCGCCGAGAAAATGCGATTTAAGCAATAAAATTAAAAATGCTTATAAAACATAAACCAAACGTTGGAGGTGGCCATTTCTTCATGCGCAGTGATAAACTCGGCACTCTAAAGCACCCGAGAGCGTTTTTTTCCATGCCAACCTAACCAGAGTGACCGGAGCGGCACAATTCAGAAAAAGTGCTCAGCTCGCCGAGAAAATGCGATTTAAGCAATAAAATTAAAAATGCTTATAAAACATAAACCAAACGTTGTAGATGGTCATTTCTTATTACGCAGTAATAAACTCGGCACTCTAAAGCACCCGAGAGCGTTTTTTTCCATGCCAACCTAACCAGAGTGACGGGAGCGGCACAATTCAGAAAAAGTGCTCAGCTCGCCGAGAAAATGCGATTTAAGCAATACAATTAAAAATGCTTATAAAACATAAACCAAACGTTGGAGGTGGTCATTTCTTCATGCGCAGTGATAAACTCGGCACTCTAAAGCACCCGAGAGCGTTTTTTTCCATGCCAACCTAACCAGAGTGACGGGAGCGGCACAATTCAGAAAAAGTGCTCAGCTCGCCGAGAAAATGCGATTTAAGCAATAAAATTAAAAATGCTTATAAAACATAAACCAAACGTTGGAGGTGGTCATTTCTTCATGCGCAGTGATAAAATCGGCACTCTAAAGCACCCGAGAGCGTTTTTTTCCATGCCAACCTAACCAGAGTGACGCGAGCGGCACAATTCAGAAAAAGCGCTCAGCTCGCCGAGAAAATGCGATTTAAGCAATAAAATTAAAAATGCTTATAAAACATAAACCAAACGTTGGAGGTGGTAATTTCTTCATGCACAGTGATAAACTCGGCACTCTAAAGCACCCGAGAGCGTTTTTTTCGATGCCAACCTAACCAGAGTGACGGGAGCGGCACAATTCAGAAAAAGTGCTCAGCTCGCCGAGAAAATGCGATTTAAGCAATAAAATTAAAAATGCTTATAAAACATAAACCAAACGTTGGAGGTGGTCATTTCTTATTACGCAGTAATAAACTCGGCACTCTAAAGCACCCGAGAGCGTTTTTTTCCATGCCAACCTAACCAGAGTGACGGGAGCGGCACAATTCAGAAAAAGTGCTCAGCTCGCCGAGAAAATGCGATTTAAGCAATAAAATTAAAAATGCTTATAAAACATAAACCAAACGTTGGAGGTGGTCATTTCTTATTACGCAGTAATAAACTCGGCACTCTAAAGCACCCGAGAGCGTTTTTTTCCATGCCAACCTAACCAGAGTGACGGGAGCGGCACAATTCAGAAAAAGTGCTCAGCTCGCCGAGAAAATGCGATTTAAGCAATAAAATTAAAAATGGTTATAAAACATAAACCAAACGTTGGAGGTGGTCATTTCTTCATGCGCAGTGATAAACTCGGCACTCTAAAGCACCCGAGAGCGTTTTTTTCGATGCCAACCTAACCAGAGTGACGGGAGCGGCACAATTCAGAAAAAGCGCTCAGCTCGCCGAGAAAATGCGATTTAAGCAATAAAATTAAAAATGCTTATAAAACATAAACCAAACGTTGGAGGTGGTCATTTCTTCATGCGCAGTGATAAACTCGGCACTCTAAAGCACCCGAGAGCGTTTTTTTCGATGCCAACCTAACCAGAGTGACGGGAGCGGCACAATTCAGAAAAAGCGCTGAGCTCGCCGAGAAAATGCGATTTAAGCAATAAAATTAAAAATGCTTATAAAACATAAACCAAACGTTGGAGGTGGTCATTTCTTCATGCGCAGTGATAAACTCGGCACTCTAAAGCACCCGAGAGCGTTTTTTTCGATGCCAACCTAACCAGAGTGACGGGAGCGGCACAATTCAGAAAAAGTGCTCAGCTCGCCGAGAAAATGCGATTTAAGCAATAAAATTAAAAATGCTTATAAAACATAAACCAAACGTTGGAGGTGGTCATTTTTTCATGCGCAGTGATAAACTCGGCACTCTAAAGCACCCGAGAGCGTTTTTTTCGATGCCAACCTAACCAGAGTGACGGGAGCGGCACAATTCAGAAAAAGCGCTCAGCTCGCCGAGAAAATGCGATTTAAGCATTAAAATTAAAAATGCTTATAAGACATAAACCAAACGTTGGAGGTGGTCATTTCTTCATGCACAGTGATAAACTCGGCACTCTAAAGCACCCGAGAGCGTTTTTTTCGATGCCAACCTAACCAGAGTGACGGGAGCGGCACAATTCAGAAAAAGTGCTCAGCTCGCCGAGAAAATGCGATTTAAGCAATAAAATTTAAAATGCTTATAAAACATAAACCAAACGTTGGAGGTGGTCATTTCTTCATGCGCAGTGATAAACTCGGCACTCTAAAGCACCCGAGAGCGTTTTTTTCGATGCCAACCTAACCAGAGTTACGGGAGCGGCACAATTCAGAAAAAGTGCTCAGCTCGCCGAGAAAATGCGATTTAAGCAATAAAATTAAAAATGCTTATAAAACATAAACCAAACGTTGGAGGTGGCCATTTCTTCATGCGCAGTGATAAACTCGGCACTCTAAAGCACCCGAGAGCGTTTTTTTCCATGCCAACCTAACCAGAGTGACGGGAGCGCCACAATTCAGAAAAAGTGCTCAGCTCGCCGAGAAAATGCGATTCAAGCAATAAAATTAAAAATGCTTATAAAACATAAACCAAACGTTGGAGGTGGCCATTTCTTCATGCGCAGTGATAAACTCGGCACTCTAAAGCACCCGAGAGCGTTTTTTTCCATGCCAACCTAACCAGAGTGACGGGAGCGGCACAATTCAGAAAAAGTGCTCAGCTCGCCGAGAAAATGCGATTTAAGCAATAAAATTAAAAATGCTTATAAAACATAAACCAAACGTTGGAGGTGGTCATTTCTTCATGCGCAGTGATAAACTCGGCACTCTAAAGCACCCGAGAGCGTTTTTTTCCATGCCAACCTAACCAGAGTGACAGGAGCGGCACAATTCAGAAAAAGTGCTCAGCTCGCCGAGAAAATGCGATTTAAGCAATAAAATTAAAAATGCTTATAAAACATAAACCAAACGTTGGAGGTGGTCTTTTCTTCATGCGCAGTGATAAACTCGGCACTCTAAAGCACCCGAGAGCGTTTTTTTCCATGCCAACCTAAACAGAGCGACGGGAGCGGCACAATTCAGAAAAAGTGCTCAGCTCGCCGAGAAAATGCGATTTAAGCAATAAAATTAAAAATGCTTATAAAACATAAACCAAACGTTGTAGATGGTCATTTCTTATTACGCAGTAATAAACTCGGCACTCTAAAGCACCCGAGAGCGTTTTTTTCCATGCCAACCTAACCAGAGTGACGGGAGCGGCACAATTCAGAAAAAGTGCTCAGCTCGCCGAGAAAATGCGATTTAAGCAATAAAATTAAAAATGCTTATAAAACATAAACCAAACGTTGGAGGTGGTCATTTCTTCATGCGCAGTGATAAACTCGGCACTCTAAAGCACCCGAGAGCGTTTTTTTCCATGCCAACCTAACCAGAGTGACGGGAGCGGCACAATTCAGAAAAAGTGCTCAGCTCGCCGAGAAAATGCGATTTAAGCAATAAAATTAAAAATGCTTATAAAACATAAACCAAACGTTGGAGGTGGTCATTTCTTCATGCGCAGTGATAAACTCGGCACTCTAAAGCACCCGAGAGCGTTTTTTTCCATGCCAACCTAACCAGAGTGACAGGAGCGGCACAATTCAGAAAAAGTGCTCAGCTCGCCGAGAAAATGCGATTTAAGCAATAAAATTAAAAATGCTTATAAAACATAAACCAAACGTTGGAGGTGGTCTTTTCTTCATGTGCAGTGATAAACTCGGCACTCTAAAGCACCCGAGAGCGTTTTTTTCCATGCCAACCTAAACAGAGTGACGGGAGCGGCACAATTCAGAAAAAGTGCTCAGCTCGCCGAGAAAATGCGATTTAAGCAATAAAATTAAAAATGCTTATAAAACATAAACCAAACGTTGTAGATGGTCATTTCTTATTACGCAGTAATAAACTCGGCACTCTAAAGCACCCGAGAGCGTTTTTTCCATGCCAACCTAACCAGAGTGACGGGAGCGGCACAATTCAGAAAAAAGTGCTCAGCTCGCCGAGAAAATGCGATTTAAGCAATAAAATTAAAAATGCTTATAAAACATAAACCAAACGTTGGAGGTGGTCATTTCTTCATGCGCAGTGATAAACTCGGCACTCTAAAGCACCCGAGAGCGTTTTATTCGATGCCAACCTAACCAGAGTGACGGGAGCGGCACAATTCAGAAAAAGCGCTCAGCTCGCCGAGAAAATGCGATTTAAGCAATAAAATTAAAAATGCTTATAAAACATAAACCAAACGTTGTAGATGGTCATTTCTTATTACGCAGTAATAAACTCGGCACTCTAAAGCACCCGAGAGCGTTTTTTTCCATGCCAACCTAACCAGAGTGACGGGAGCGGCACAATTCAGAAAAAGTGCTCAGCTCGCCGAGAAAATGCGATTTAGGAAATAAAATTAAAAATGCTTATAAAACATAAACCAAACGTTGGAGGTGGTCATTTCTTCATGCGCAGTGATAAACTCGGCACTCTAAAGCACCCGAGAGCGTTTTTTTCCATGCCAACCTAACCAGAGTGACGGGAGCGGCACAATTCAGAAAAAGTGCTCAGCTCGCCGAGAAAATGCGATTTAAGCAATAAAATTAAAAATGCTTATAAAACACAAACCAAACGTTGGAGGTGGCCATTTCTTCATGCGCAGTGATAAACTCGGCACTCTAAAGCACCCGAGAGCGTTTTTTTCCATGCCAACCTAACCAGAGTGACGGGAGCGGCACAATTCAGAAAAAGTGCTCAGCTAGCCGAGAAAATGCGATTTAAGCAATAAAATTAAAAATGCTTATAAAACATAAACCAAACGTTGGAGGTGGTCATTTCTTCATGCGCAGTGATAAACTCGGCACTCTAAAGCACCCGAGAGCGTTTTTTTCGATGCCAACCTAACCAGAGTGACGGGAGCGGCACAATTCAGAAAAAGTGCTCAGCTCGCCGAGAAAATGCGATTTAAGCAATAAAATTAAAAATGCTTATAAAACATAAACCAAACGTTGTAGATGGTCATTTCTTATTACGCAGTAATAAACTCGGCACTCTAAAGCACCCGAGAGCGTTTTTTTCGATGCCAACCTAACCAGAGTGACGGGAGCGGCACAATTCAGAAAAAGCGTTCAGCTCGCCGAGAAAATGCGATTTAAGCAATAAAATTAAAAATGCTTATAAAACATAAACCAAACGTTGGAGGTGGTCATTTCTTCATGCACAGTGATAAACTCGGCACTCTAAAGCACCCGAGAGCGTTTTTTTCGATGCCAACCTAACCAGAGTGACGGGAGCGGCACAATTCAGAAAAAGTGCTCAGCTCGCCGAGAAAATGCGATTTAAGCAATAAAATTAAAAATGCTTACAAAACATAAACCAAACGTTGTAAATGGTCATTTCTTATTACGCAGTAATAAACTCGGCACTCTAAAGCACCCGAGAGCGTTTTTTTCGATGCCAACCTAACCAGAGTGACGGAAGCGGCACAATACAGAAAAAGCGCTCAGCTCGCCGAGAAAATGCGATTTAAGCAATAAAATTAAAAATGCTTATAAAACATAAACCAAACGTTGGAGGTGGTCATTTCTTCATGCGCAGTGATAAACTCGGCACTCTAAAGCACCCGAGAGCGTTTTTTTCGATGCCAACCTAACCAGAGTGACGGGAGCGGCACAATTCAGAAAAAGTGCTCAGCTCGCCGAGAAAATGCGATTTAAGCAATAAAATTAAAAATGCTTATAAAACATAAACCAAACGTTGTAGATGGTCATTTCTTATTACGCAGTGATAAACTCGGCACTCTAAAGCACCCGAGAGCGTTTTTTTCGATGCCAACCTAACCAGAGTGACGGGAGCGGCACAATTCAGAAAAAGCGCTCAGCTCGCCGAGAAAATGCGATTTAAGCAATAAAATTAAAAATGCTTATAAAACATAAACCAAACGTTGGAGGTGGTCATTTCTTCATGCGCAGTGATAAACTCGGCACTCTAAAGCACCCGAGAGCGTTTTTTTCCATGCCAACCTAAACAGAGTGACGGGAGCGGCACAATTCAGAAAAAGTGCTCAGCTCGCCGAGAAAATGCGATTTAAGCAATAAAATTAAAAATGCTTATAAAAACATAAACCAAACGTTGTAGATGGTCATTTCTTATTACGCAGTAATAAACTCGGCACTCTAAAGCACCCGAGAGCGATTTTTTCCATGCCAACCTAACCAGAGTGACGGGAGCGGCACAATTCAGAAAAAGTGCTCAGCTCGCCGAGAAAATGCGATTTAAGCAATAAAATTAAAAATGCTTATAAAACATAAACCAAACGTTGGAGGTGGTCATTTCTTCATGCGCAGTGATAAACTCGGCACTCTAAAGCACCCGAGAGCGTTTTTTTCGATGCCAACCTAACCAGAGTGACGGGAGCGGCACAATTCAGAAAAAGTGCTCAGCTCGCCGAGAAAATGCGATTTAAGCAATAAAATTAAAAATGCTTATAAAACATAAACCAAACGTTGGAGGTGGCCATTTCTTCATGCGCAGTGATAAACTCGGCACTCTAAAGCACCCGAGAGCGTTTTTTTCCATGCCAACCTAACCAGAGTGACGGGAGCGGCACAATTCAGAAAAAGTGCTCAGCTCGCCGAGAAAATGCGATTTAAGCAATAAAATTAAAAATGCTTATAAAACATAAACCAAACGTTGGAGGTGGTCATTTCTTCATGCGCAGTGATAAACTCGGCACTCTAAAGCACCCGAGAGCGTTTTTTTCCATGCCAACCTAACCAGAGTGACGGGAGCGGCACAATTCAGAAAAAGTGCTCAGCTCGCCGAGAAAATGCGATTTAAGCAATAAAATTAAAAATGCTTATAAAACATAAACCAAACGTTGGAGGTGGCCATTTCTTCATGCGCAGTGATAAACTCGGCACTCTAAAGCACCCGAGAGCGTTTTTTTCGATGCCAACCTAACCAGAGTGACGGGAGCGGCACAATTCAGAAAAAGTGCTCAGCTCGCCAAGAAAATGCGATTTAAGCAATAAAATTAAAAATGCTTATAAAACATAAACCAAACGTTGGAGGTGGCCATTTCTTCATGCGCAGTGATAAACTCGGCACTCTAAAGCACCCGAGAGCGTTTTTTTCCATGCCTAACCAGAGTGACGGGAGCGGCACAATTCAGAAAAAGTGCTCAGCTCGCCGAGAAAATGCGATTTAAGCAATAAAATTAAAAATGCTTATAAAACATAAACCAAACGTTGGAGGTGGTCATTTCTTCATGCGCAGTGATAAACTCGGCACTCTAAAGCACCCGAGAGCGTTTTTTTCCATGCCAACCTAACCAGAGTGACAGGAGCGGCACAATTCAGAAAAAGTGCTCAGCTCGCCGAGAAAATGCGATTTAAGCAATAAAATTAAAAATGCTTATAAAACATAAACCAAACGTTGGAGGTGGTCTTTTCTTCATGCGCAGTGATAAACTCGGCACTCTAAAGCACCCGAGAGCGTTTTTTTCCATGCCAACCTAAACAGAGTGACGGGAGCGGCACAATTCAGAAAAAGTGCTCAGCTCGCCGAGAAAATGCGATTTAAGCAATAAAATTAAAAATGCTTATAAAACATAAACCAAACGTTGTAGATGGTCATTTCTTATTACGCAGTAATAAACTCGGCACTCTAAAGCACCCGAGAGCGTTTTTTTCCATGCCAACCTAACCAGAGTGACGGGAGCGGCACAATTCAGAAAAAGTGCTCAGCTCGCCGAGAAAATGCGATTTAAGCAATAAAATTAAAAATGCTTATAAAACATAAACCAAACGTTGGAGGTGGTCATTTCTTCATGCACAGTGATAAACTCGGCACTCTAAAGCACCCGAGAGCGTTTTTTTCCATGCCAACCTAACCAGAGTGACGGGAGCGGCACAATTCAGAAAAAGTGCTCAGCTCGCCGAGAAAATGCGATTTAAGCAATAAAATTAAAAATGCTTATAAAACATAAACCAAACGTTGGAGGTGGTCATTTCTTCATGCGCAGTGATAAACTCGGCACTCTAAAGCACCCGAGAGCGTTTTTTTCCATGCCAACCTAACCAGAGTGACAGGAGCGGCACAATTCAGAAAAAGTGCTCAGCTCGCCGAGAAAATGCGATTTAAGCAATAAAATTAAAAATGCTTATAAAACATAAACCAAACGTTGGAGGTGGTCTTTTCTTCATGCGCAGTGATAAACTCGGCACTCTAAAGCACCCGAGAGCGTTTTTTTCCATGCCAACCTAAACAGAGTGACGGGAGCGGCACAATTCAGAAAAAGTGCTCAGCTCGCCGAGAAAATGCGATTTAAGCAATAAAATTAAAAATGCTTATAAAACATAAACCAAACGTTGTAGATGGTCATTTCTTATTACGCAGTAATAAACTCGGCACTCTAAAGCACCCGAGAGCGTTTTTTTCCATGCCAACCTAACCAGAGTGACGGGAGCGGCACAATTCAGAAAAAGTGCTCAGCTCGCCGAGAAAATGCGATTTAAGCAATAAAATTAAAAATGCTTATAAAACATAAACCAAACGTTGGAGGTGGTCATTTCTTCATGCACAGTGATAAACTCGGCACTCTAAAGCACCCGAGAGCGTTTTTTTCCATGCCAACCTAACCAGAGTGACGGGAGCGGCACAATTCAGAAAAAGTGCTCAGCTCGCCGAGAAAATGCGATTTAAGCAATAAAATTAAAAATGCTTATAAAACATAAACCAAACGTTGGAGGTGGTCATTTCTTCATGCGCAGTGATAAACTCGGCACTCTAAAGCACCCGAGAGCGTTTTTTTCGATGCCAACCTAACCAGAGTGACGGGAGCGGCACAATTCAGAAAAAGTGCTCAGCTCGCCGAGAAAATGCGATTTAAGCAATAAAATTAAAAATGCTTATAAAACATAAACCAAACGTTGGAGGTGGTCATTTCTTCATGCGCAGTGATAAACTCGGCACTCTAAAGCACCCGAGAGCGTTTTTTTCCATGCCAACCTAACCAGAGTGACGAGCGGCACAATTCAGAAAAAGTGCTCAGCTCGCCGAGAAAATGCGATTTAAGCAATAAAATTAAAAATGCTTATAAAACATAAACCAAACGTTGGAGGTGGTCATTTCTTCATGCGCAGTGATAAACTCGGCACTCTAAAGCACCCGAGAGTGTTTTTTTCGATGCCAACCTAACCAGAGTGACGGGAGCGGCACAATTCAGAAAAAGTGCTCAGCTCGCCGAGAAAATGCGATTTAAGCAATAAAATTAAAAATGCTTATAAAACATAAACCAAACGTTGTAGATGGTCATTTCTTATTACGCAGTAATAAACTCGGCACTCTAAAGCACCCGAGAGCGTTTTTTTCCATGCCAACCTAACCAGAGTGACGGGAGCGGCACAATTCAGAAAAAGTGCTCAGCTCGCCGAGAAAATGCGATTTAAGCAATACAATTAAAAATGCTTATAAAACATAAACCAAACGTTGGAGGTGGTCATTTCTTCATGTGCAGTGATAAACTCGGCACTCTAAAGCACCCGAGAGCGTTTTTTTCCATGCCAACCTAACCAGAGTGACGGGAGCGGCACAATTCAGAAAAAGTGCTCAGCTCGCCGAGAAAATGCGATTTAAGCAATAAAATTAAAAATGCTTATAAAACATAAACCAAACGTTGGAGGTGGTCATTTCTTCATGCACAGTGATAAACTCGGCACTCTAAAGCACCCGAGAGCGTTTTTTTCGATGCCAACCTAACCAGAGTGACGGGAGCGGCACAATTCAGAAAAAGTGCTCAGCTCGCCGAGAAAATGCGATTTAAGCAATAAAATTAAAAATGCTTATAAAACATAAACCAAACGTTGGAGGTGGTCATTTCTTCATGCGCAGTGATAAACTCGGCACTCTAAAGCACCCGAGAGCGTTTTTTTCGATGCCAACCTAACCAGAGTGACGGGAGCGGCACAATTCAGAAAAAGTGCTCAGCTCGCCGAGAAAATGCGATTTAAGCAATAAAATTAAAAATGCTTATAAAACATAAACCAAACGTTGGAGGTGGTCATTTCTTCATGCGCAGTGATAAACTCGGCACTCTAAAGCACCCGAGAGCGTTTTATTCGATGCCAACCTAACCAGAGTGACGGGAGCGGCACAATTCAGAAAAAGTGCTCAGCTCGCCGAGAAAATGCGATTTAAGCAATAAAATTAAAAATGCTTATAAAACATAAACCAAACGTTGGAGGTGGTCATTTCTTCATGCGCAGTGATAAACTCGGCACTCTAAAGCACCCGAGAGCGTTTTTTTCGATGCCAACCTAACCAGAGTGACGGGAGCGGCACAATTCAGAAAAAGCGCTCAGCTCGCCGAGAAAATGCGATTTAAGCAATAAAATTAAAAATGCTTATAAAACATAAACCAAACGTTGGAGGTGGTCATTTCTTCATGCGCAGTGATAAACTCGGCACTCTAAAGCACCCGAGAGCGTTTTTTTCGATGCCAACCTAACCAGAGTGACGGGAGCGGCACAATTCAGAAAAAGCGCTCAACTCGCCGAGAAAATGCAATTTAAGCAATAAAATTAAAAATGCTTATAAAACATAAACCAAACGTTGGAGGTGGTCATTTCTTCATGCGCAGTGATAAACTCGGCACTCTAAAGCACCCGAGAGCGTTTTTTTCGATGCCAACCTAACCAGAGTGACGGGAGCGGCACAATTCAGAAAAAGTGCTCAGCTCGCCGAGAAAATGCGATTTAAGCAATAAAATTAAAAATGCTTATAAAACATAAACCAAACGTTGGAGGTGGTCATTTCTTCATGCGCAGTGATAAACTCGGCACTCTAAAGCACCCGAGAGCGTTTTTTTCGATGCCAACCTAACCAGAGTGACGGGAGCGGCACAATTCAGAAAAAGCGCTCAGCTCGCCGAGAAAATGCGATTTAAGCAATAAAATTAAAAATGCTTATAAAACATAAACCAAACGTTGGAGGTGGTCATTTCTTCATGCACAGTGATAAACTCGGCACTCTAAAGCACCCGAGAGCGTTTTTTTCGATGCCAACCTAACCAGAGTGACGGGAGCGGCACAATTCAGAAAAAGTGCTCAGCTCGCCGAGAAAATGCGATTTAAGCAATAAAATTAAAAATGCTTATAAAACATAAACCAAACGTTGGAGGTGGTCATTTCTTCATGCGCAGTGATAAACTCGGCACTCTAAAGCACCCGAGAGCGTTTTTTTCGATGCCAACCTAACCAGAGTGACGCGAGCGGCACAATTCAGAAAAAGCGCTCAGCTCGCCGAGAAAATGCGATTTAAGCAATAAAATTAAAAATGCTTATAAAACATAAACCAAACGTTGGAGGTGGTAATTTCTTCATGCGCAGTGATAAACTCGGCACTCTAAAGCACCCGAGAGCGTTTTTTTCGATGCCAACCTAACCAGAGTGACGGGAGCGGCACAATTCAGAAAAAGTGCTCAGCTCGCCGAGAAAATGCGATTTAAGCAATAAAATTAAAAATGCTTATAAAACATAAACCAAACGTTGGAGTTGGTCATTTCTTCATGCGCAGTGATAAACTCGGCACTCTAAAGCACCCGAGAGCGTTTTTTTCGATGCCAACCTAACCAGAGTGAAGGGAGCGGCACAATTCAGAAAAAGTGCTCAGCTCGCCGAGAAAATGCGATTTAAGCAATAAAATTAAAAATGCTTATAAAACATAAACCAAACGTTGGAGGTGGTCATTTCTTCATGCGCAGTGATAAACTCGGCACTCTAAAGCACCCAAGAGCGTTTTTTTCGATGCCAACCTAACCAGAGTGACGGGAGCGGCACAATTCAGAAAAAGCGCTCAGCTCGCCGAGAAAATGCGATTTAAGCAATAAAATTAAAAATGCTTATAAAACATAAACCAAACGTTGGAGGTGGTCATTTCTTCATGCACAGTGATAAACTCGGCACTCTAAAGCACCCGAGAGCGTTTTTTTCGATGCCAACCTAACCAGAGTGACGGGAGCGGCACAATTCAGAAAAAGTGCTCAGCTCGCCGAGAAAATGCGATTTAAGCAATAAAATTAAAAATGCTTATAAAACATAAACCAAACGTTGTAGATGGTCATTTCTTATTACGCAGTAATAAACTCGGCACTCTAAAGCACCCGAGAGCGTTTTTTTCGATGCCAACCTAACCAGAGTGACGGGAGCGGCACAGTCATCATGATGGCGCCGCGGATGGCAGCCACGGTGAGTCGCTCTCTGTTTATTTGTCTTATTTTGTGTGTTTTCTGTGTCCTTTGCTGCCCATCCCGGATCACTTTTACCAGAGAAGCTCTGTTAAACATCGGACAGACTTCTTCTGGTACTTTCTCTCCTGTTCTCTCCGATTCAGACTGTTTGTCGGAGATTCTAGCCGGAGCGGCGGTGCTGTACAAGCTAGCGCACAAGCTAGCGCGACGGCGGCGGCGCGGTAAGCGAGCCGGCGCACTCGTAAGGCTGAGGCAGAAAGGGTTCCGTTCTGCCCTACCGTCAATTCATCTGGCGAATGTCCGCTCCCTGGCGAACAAGATGGATGAACTGCTGCTCCTCACTTCAAGGAACACGGACTTCAGCGGATCCGCCGCGCTGTGCTTTGTGGAAACGTGGCTTAGCGAACGAACCCCCCACCACGCCGTGGAGCTAGCCGGGTTCAAGCTAGTGCGAGCAGATCGCAGCGCGGAGCTCTCCGGAAAATCAAAGGGAGGTGGTGTCTGTTTCTACATTAATGAACGTTGGTGTACTGAAGTCACGGTGTTGAAAGAGTTTTGCAGCCCTCTCCTAGAAACACTTTTCATAAACTGCCGGCCGTTCTATTCACCACGGGAGTTCTCCTCGATTGTCATGGCGGCTGTTTACATTCCACCACACGCACGCCCGAGTGAAGCCACGCAGATGCTGGCTGACCAGGTAACAGACATGGAGAAACTTCTACCAAATTCACTAATCATTGTTCTAGGTGATCTTAACAGGGCGAACCTCGCACACGAACTCCCCAGATACAGACAGCACGTAACGTGTCCCACCAGAGGGGCACAGACTCTGGACCACTGCTACACCGTGATCAAGGATGCATACCACTCTGCGGCTCGTGCAGCTTTAGGACTATCGGACCACTGTCTAATTCATCTGATCCCGGCCTACAGGCAGAAACTGAAAACTTCTAAGCCTGTGGTGAGGACTGTGAGGAAGTGGACAGTGGAGTCAAGGCAGGACCTCCAAGCCTGCTTTGACTGCACCGATTGGGGAGCTTTCGAAGCTGCAACTTCAGACTTGCATGAACTCACTGACACTGTCACATCATACATCAGTTTTTGTGAGGATCTGTGTGTGCAGACTAAGACCTTCTGCACGTACAACAACGACAAACCTTGGTTTACACCGAACCTCAGGAGGCTGCGCAAAGTCAAGGAGGAGGCCTACAGGAGTGGCGACCGCGAGCTGTTCAGGCAGACCAGAAACGCGCTGAACCAAGAGGTCAGGAAAGCCAGGAGGTGTTACGGGGAGAACCTGAAGAGACACCTCTCTGCCAATCCTGATCCCTCAACGGTGTGGAAAGGTCTGCAGAGCATCACGGGCTACAAGAAACGAACCACCCGTCCTGTAGAGAGCCCAAGACTTGCTAACCAGCTAAACAAGTTCTACTGCAGGTTTGATCGGTCCTCCCACACAACGGGACCTCCTGCAACACAATCTACATACTCACCTCTCCCCACAACTGCTCTGTCCACACCTCTATCATCGTTGTCACCCACTCACTCTCTTGCAGAGCCCGCGCCCGCACTCCAGGTCCGCGAGGAGGAAGTGCGCCAGATGTTCCGGAGACAAAAGACCAGGAAGGCACCGGGCCCAGACGGCGTGTCACCTTCCTGCTTGAAAGTCTGCGCTGAGCAGCTGGCGCCCACCTTTGCACGGATCTTCAACCGTTCTCTGGAGCTGTGTGAGGTGCCCTCGTGCTTCAAGAGCTCCACCATCGTTCCAGTAGCCAAGAAGCCCGCCATCACAGGTCTGAATGACTATAGACCCGTCGCACTGACATCTGTGGTCATGAAATCGTTCGAGAGGCTAGTGCTGAACCACCTGAAGGAGGTCACGGGCCCCCTGCTTGATCCCCTCCAGTTTGCCTACCGGGCAAACAGGTCAGTGGATGATGCGGTCAACATGGGACTGCACTACATCCTGCACCACCTGGACACCCCAGGAACGTACGCCAGGATCCTGTTCGTGGACTTCAGCTCGGCGTTCAACACCATCGCCCCTGACATCCTCCAACAGAAGCTCATCCAGCTTGCGGTGCCTGCCTCCACCTGTCAGTGGATCACCAGCTTCCTGACCAACAGGAGACAGCGTGTGAGGCTGGGGGGCACCACATCTGACACCCGGACCACCAACACTGGAGCCCCTCAGGGGTGCGTCCTCTCCCCACTGCTCTTCTCCCTCTACACCAATGATTTCTCCTCAGGTGACTCTCGTGTGAAGCTCCTGAAGTATGCAGACGACACCACTCTCATCGGACTGATCCAGGACGGTGATGAGACTGCGTACAGACAGGAGGTGGAGCGGCTGGTCCACTGGTGCAGTCAAAACCATCTGGAGCTGAACCCGCTCAAGACCGTGGAGATGACAGTGGATTTCAGGCGAGACCCTTCACCACTTTTACCCCTCACTATCCGCAGTAATACTATTCTTTCCACAGACACCTTCAAGTTCCTGGGAACCACAATCTCTCGGGACCTGAAATGGACCGGCCACATAGACTCTGTCCGGAAGAAGGCCCAGCAGAGGCTGTACTTCCTGAGACAGCTCAAGAAGTTCAACCTGCCGCGAGAGCTTCTGAAGACCTTCTACACTGCCATCATCCAGTCTGTCCTCTGCACCTCCATCACTGTCTGGTTTGGATCGGCCTCCAAACAAGACAAGCACAGACTACAACGGACAATCAGAACTGCAGAAAAGATCATTGGAATCAACCTCCCATCTATCCAAGACTTGTACCTGTCCAGGACCAGGAATCGGGCAAGGAACATCTCTACAGACCCTTCTCACCCGGGTTGCAGTCTGTTTGAACTACTCCCCTCCGGACGGCGTTATAGAGCTCGGTACGCCAAAACCAGCAGACACAGAGACAGCTTCTTCCCCCAGGCTGTTGCTCTGATGAACTCACACCACTCATAGAGTCTCAGAGACATTACTGTGCAATAACATCCTGCTCCTCACACCTTCTTGAATTTGTCTACACTGTTTTTGCATTATTCACATGTCCTGAATGTTGTTAGTCACCTAAATGTTGAACAGAGGGTGTGTTTCTACCGAAGTCAAATTCCTTGTTTGGCACGCTCAAACATGGCGAATAAAAAACTCTTGAATCTTGAATCTTGAATCTTGAATCTTGAATTCAGAAAAAGCGCTCAGCTCGCCGAGAAAATGCGATTTAAGCAATAAAATTAAAAATGCTTATAAAACATAAACCAAACGTTGTAAATTGTCATTTCTTATTACGCAGTAATAAACTCGGCACTCTAAAGCACCCGAGAGCGTTTTTTTCGATGCCAACCTAACCAGAGTGACGGGAGCGGCACAATTCAGAAAAAGCGCTCAGCTCGCCGAGAAAATGCGATTTAAGCAATAAAATTAAAAATGCTTATAAAACATAAACCAAACGTTGGAGGTGGTCATTTCTTCATGCACAGTGATAAACTCGGCACTCTAAAGCACCCGAGAGCGTTTTTTTTTCATGCCAGCCTAACCAGAGTGACGGGAGCGGCACAATTCAGAAAAAGTGCTCAGCTCGCCGAGAAAATGCGATTTAAGCAATAAAATTAAAAATGCTTATAAAACATAAACCAAATATTGGAGGTGGTCATTTCTTCATGCGCAGTGATAAACTCGGCACTTTAAAGCACCCGAGAGCCTTTTTTTCGATGCCAACCTAACCAGAGTGACGGGAGCGGCACAATTCAGAAAAAGTGCTCAGCTCGCCGAGAAAATGCGATTTAAGCAATAAAATTAAAAATGCTTATAAAACATAAACCAAACGTTGGAGGTGGTCATTTCTTCATGCGCAGTGATAAACTCGGCACTCTAAAGCACCCGAGAGCGTTTTTTTCCATGCCAACCTAACCAGAGTGACGGGAGCGGCACAATTCAGAAAAAGTGCTCAGCTCGCCGAGAAAATGCGATTTAAGCAATAAAATTAAAAATGCTTATAAAACATAAACCAAACGTTGGAGGTGGCCATTTCTTCATGCGCAGTGATAAACTCGGCACTCTAAAGCACCCGAGAGCGTTTTTTTCCATGCCAACCTAACCAGAGTGACGGGAGCGGCACAATTCAGAAAAAGTGCTCAGCTCGCCGAGAAAATGCGATTCAAGCAATAAAATTAAAAATGCTTATAAAACATAAACCAAACGTTGGAGGTGGCCATTTCTTCATGCGCAGTGATAAACTCGGCACTCTAAAGCACCCGAGAGCGTTTTTTTCCATGCCAACCTAACCAGAGTGACGGGAGCGGCACAATTCAGAAAAAGTGCTCAGCTCGCCGAGAAAATGCGATTTAAGCAATAAAATTAAAAATGCTTATAAAACATAAACCAAACGTTGGAGGTGGTCATTTCTTCATGCGCAGTGATAAACTCGGCACTCTAAAGCACCCGAGAGCGATTTTTTCGATGCCAACCTAACCAGAGTGACGGGAGCGGCACAATTCAGAAAAAGCGCTCAGCTCGCCGAGAAAATGCGATTTAAGCAATAAAATTAAAAATGCTTATAAAACATAAACCAAACGTTGGAGGTGGTCATTTCTTCATGCACAGTGATAAACTCGGCACTCTAAAGCACCCGAGAGCGTTTTTTTCGATGCCAACCTAACCAGAGTGACGGGAGCGGCACAATTCAGAAAAAGTGCTCAGCTCGCCGAGAAAATGCGATTTAAGCAATAAAATTAAAAATGCTTATAAAACATAAACCAAACGTTGGAGGTGGTCATTTCTTCATGCGCAGTGATAAACTCGGCACTCTAAAGCACCCGAGAGCGTTTTTTTCGATGCCAACCTAACCAGAGTGACGCGAGCGGCACAATTCAGAAAAAGCGCTCAGCTCGCCGAGAAAATGCGATTTAAGCAATAAAATTAAAAATGCTTATAAAACATAAACCAAACGTTGGAGGTGGTAATTTCTTCATGCGCAGTGATAAACTCGGCACTCTAAAGCACCCGAGAGCGTTTTTTTCGATGCCAACCTAACCAGAGTGACGGGAGCGGCACAATTCAGAAAAAGTGCTCAGCTCGCCGAGAAAATGCGATTTAAGCAATAAAATTAAAAATGCTTATAAAACATAAACCAAACGTTGGAGTTGGTCATTTCTTCATGCGCAGTGATAAACTCGGCACTCTAAAGCACCCGAGAGCGTTTTTTTCGATGCCAACCTAACCAGAGTGAAGGGAGCGGCACAATTCAGAAAAAGTGCTCAGCTCGCCGAGAAAATGCGATTTAAGCAATAAAATTAAAAATGCTTATAAAACATAAACCAAACGTTGGAGGTGGTCATTTCTTCATGCGCAGTGATAAACTCGGCACTCTAAAGCACCCAAGAGCGTTTTTTTCGATGCCAACCTAACCAGAGTGACGGGAGCGGCACAATTCAGAAAAAGCGCTCAGCTCGCCGAGAAAATGCGATTTAAGCAATAAAATTAAAAATGCTTATAAAACATAAACCAAACGTTGGAGGTGGTCATTTCTTCATGCACAGTGATAAACTCGGCACTCTAAAGCACCCGAGAGCGTTTTTTTCGATGCCAACCTAACCAGAGTGACGGGAGCGGCACAATTCAGAAAAAGTGCTCAGCTCGCCGAGAAAATGCGATTTAAGCAATAAAATTAAAAATGCTTATAAAACATAAACCAAACGTTGTAGATGGTCATTTCTTATTACGCAGTAATAAACTCGGCACTCTAAAGCACCCGAGAGCGTTTTTTTCGATGCCAACCTAACCAGAGTGACGGGAGCGGCACAATTCAGAAAAAGCGCTCAGCTCGCCGAGAAAATGCGATTTAAGCAATAAAATTAAAAATGCTTATAAAACATAAACCAAACGTTGGAGGTGGTCATTTCTTCATGCACAGTGATAAACTCGGCACTCTAAAGCACCCGAGAGCGTTTTTTTCGATGCCAACCTAACCAGAGTGACGGGAGCGGCACAATTCAGAAAAAGTGCTCAGCTCGCCGAGAAAATGCGATTTAAGCAATAAAATTAAAAATGCTTATAAAACATAAACCAAACGTTGTAAATTGTCATTTCTTATTACGCAGTAATAAACTCGGCACTCTAAAGCACCCGAGAGCGTTTTTTTCGATGCCAACCTAACCAGAGTGACGGGAGCGGCACAATTCAGAAAAAGCGCTCAGCTCGCCGAGAAAATGCGATTTAAGCAATAAAATTAAAAATGCTTATAAAACATAAACCAAACGTTGGAGGTGGTCATTTCTTCATGCACAGTGATAAACTCGGCACTCTAAAGCACCCGAGAGCGTTTTTTTTCATGCCAACCTAACCAGAGTGACGGGAGCGGCACAATTCAGAAAAAGTGCTCAGCTCGCCGAGAAAATGCGATTTAAGCAATAAAATTAAAAATGCTTATAAAACATAAACCAAATATTGGAGGTGGTCATTTCTTCACGCGCAGTGATAAACTCGGCACTTTAAAGCACCCGAGAGCGTTTTTTTCGATGCCAACCTAACCAGAGTGACGGGAGCGGCACAATTCAGAAAAAGTGCTCAGCTCGCCGAGAAAATGCGATTTAAGCAATAAAATTAAAAATGCTTATAAAACATAAACCAAACGTTGGAGGTGGTCATTTCTTCATGCGCAGTGATAAACTCGGAACTCTAAAGCACCCGAGAGCGTTTTTTTCCATGCCAACCTAACCAGAGTGACGGGAGCGGCACAATTCAGAAAAAGTGCTCAGCTCGCCGAGAAAATGCGATTTAAGCAATAAAATTAAAAATGCTTATAAAACATAAACCAAACGTTGGAGGTGGCCATTTCTTCATGCGCAGTGATAAACTCGGCACTCTAAAGCACCCGAGAGCGTTTTTTTCCATGCCAACCTAACCAGAGTGACGGGAGCGGCACAATTCAGAAAAAGTGCTCAGCTCGCCGAGAAAATGCGATTTAAGCAATAAAATTAAAAATGCTTATAAAACATAAACCAAACGTTGGAGGTGGTCATTTCTTCATGCGCAGTGATAAACTCGGCACTCTAAAGCACCCGAGAGCGTTTTTTTCCATGCCAACCTAACCAGAGTGACGGGAGCGGCACAATTCAGAAAAAGTGCTCAGCTCGCCGAGAAAATGCGATTTAAGCAATAAAATTAAAAATGCTTATAAAACATAAACCAAACGTTGGAGGTGGCCATTTCTTCATGCGCAGTGATAAACTCGGCACTCTAAAGCACCCGAGAGCGTTTTTTTCCATGCCAACCTAACCAGAGTGACGGGAGCGGCACAATTCAGAAAAAGTGCTCAGCTCGCCGAGAAAATGCGATTCAAGCAATAAAATTAAAAATGCTTATAAAACATAAACCAAACGTTGGAGGTGGTCATTTCTTCATGCGCAGTGATAAACTCGGCACTCTAAAGCACCCGAGAGCGTTTTTTTCCATGCCAACCTAACCAGAGTGACGGGAGCGGCACAATTCAGAAAAAGTGCTCAGCTCGCCGAGAAAATGCGATTTAAGCAATAAAATTAAAAATGCTTATAAAACATAAACCAAACGTTGGAGGTGGCCATTTCTTCATGCGCAGTGATAAACTCGGCACTCTAAAGCACCCGAGAGCGTTTTTTTCCATGCCAACCTAACCAGAGTGACGGGAGCGGCACAATTCAGAAAAAGTGCTCAGCTCGCCGAGAAAATGCGATTCAAGCAATAAAATTAAAAATGCTTATAAAACATAAACCAAACGTTGGAGGTGGCCATTTCTTCATGCGCAGTGATAAACTCGGCACTCTAAAGCACCCGAGAGCGTTTTTTTCCATGCCAACCTAACCAGAGTGACGGGAGCGGCACAATTCAGAAAAAGTGCTCAGCTCGCCGAGAAAATGCGATTTAAGCAATAAAATTAAAAATGCTTATAAAACATAAACCAAACGTTGGAGGTGGTCATTTCTTCATGCGCAGTGATAAACTCGGCACTCTAAAGCACCCGAGAGCGTTTTTTTCGATGCCAACCTAACCAGAGTGACGGGAGCGGCACAATTCAGAAAAAGCGCTCAGCTCGCCGAGAAAATGCGATTTAAGCAATAAAATTAAAAATGCTTATAAAACATAAACCAAACGTTGGAGGTGGTCATTTCTTCATGCACAGTGATAAACTCGGCACTCTAAAGCACCCGAGAGCGTTTTTTTCGATGCCAACCTAACCAGAGTGACGGGAGCGGCACAATTCAGAAAAAGTGCTCAGCTCGCCGAGAAAATGCGATTTAAGCAATAAAATTAAAAATGCTTATAAAACATAAACCAAACGTTGGAGGTGGTCATTTCTTCATGCGCAGTGATAAACTCGGCACTCTAAAGCACCCGAGAGCGTTTTTTTCGATGCCAACCTAACCAGAGTGACGCGAGCGGCACAATTCAGAAAAAGCGCTCAGCTCGCCGAGAAAATGCGATTTAAGCAATAAAATTAAAAATGCTTATAAAACATAAACCAAACGTTGGAGGTGGTAATTTCTTCATGCGCAGTGATAAACTCGGCACTCTAAAGCACCCGAGAGCGTTTTTTTCGATGCCAACCTAACCAGAGTGACGGGAGCGGCACAATTCAGAAAAAGTGCTCAGCTCGCCGAGAAAATGCGATTTAAGCAATAAAATTAAAAATGCTTATAAAACATAAACCAAACGTTGGAGTTGGTCATTTCTTCATGCGCAGTGATAAACTCGGCACTCTAAAGCACCCGAGAGCGTTTTTTTCGATGCCAACCTAACCAGAGTGAAGGGAGCGGCACAATTCAGAAAAAGTGCTCAGCTCGCCGAGAAAATGCGATTTAAGCAATAAAATTAAAAATGCTTATAAAACATAAACCAAACGTTGGAGGTGGTCATTTCTTCATGCGCAGTGATAAACTCGGCACTCTAAAGCACCCAAGAGCGTTTTTTTCGATGCCAACCTAACCAGAGTGACGGGAGCGGCACAATTCAGAAAAAGCGCTCAGCTCGCCGAGAAAATGCGATTTAAGCAATAAAATTAAAAATGCTTATAAAACATAAACCAAACGTTGGAGGTGGTCATTTCTTCATGCACAGTGATAAACTCGGCACTCTAAAGCACCCGAGAGCGTTTTTTTCGATGCCAACCTAACCAGAGTGACGGGAGCGGCACAATTCAGAAAAAGTGCTCAGCTCGCCGAGAAAATGCGATTTAAGCAATAAAATTAAAAATGCTTATAAAACATAAACCAAACGTTGTAGATGGTCATTTCTTATTACGCAGTAATAAACTCGGCACTCTAAAGCACCCGAGAGCGTTTTTTTCGATGCCAACCTAACCAGAGTGACGGGAGCGGCACAATTCAGAAAAAGCGCTCAGCTCGCCGAGAAAATGCGATTTAAGCAATAAAATTAAAAATGCTTATAAAACATAAACCAAACGTTGGAGGTGGTCATTTCTTCATGCACAGTGATAAACTCGGCACTCTAAAGCACCCGAGAGCGTTTTTTTCGATGCCAACCTAACCAGAGTGACGGGAGCGGCACAATTCAGAAAAAGTGCTCAGCTCGCCGAGAAAATGCGATTTAAGCAATAAAATTAAAAATGCTTATAAAACATAAACCAAACGTTGTAAATTGTCATTTCTTATTACGCAGTAATAAACTCGGCACTCTAAAGCACCCGAGAGCGTTTTTTTCGATGCCAACCTAACCAGAGTGACGGGAGCGGCACAATTCAGAAAAAGCGCTCAGCTCGCCGAGAAAATGCGATTTAAGCAATAAAATTAAAAATGCTTATAAAACATAAACCAAACGTTGGAGGTGGTCATTTCTTCATGCACAGTGATAAACTCGGCACTCTAAAGCACCCGAGAGCGTTTTTTTTCATGCCAACCTAACCAGAGTGACGGGAGCGGCACAATTCAGAAAAAGTGCTCAGCTCGCCGAGAAAATGCGATTTAAGCAATAAAATTAAAAATGCTTATAAAACATAAACCAAATATTGGAGGTGGTCATTTCTTCACGCGCAGTGATAAACTCGGCACTTTAAAGCACCCGAGAGCGTTTTTTTCGATGCCAACCTAACCAGAGTGACGGGAGCGGCACAATTCAGAAAAAGTGCTCAGCTCGCCGAGAAAATGCGATTTAAGCAATAAAATTAAAAATGCTTATAAAACATAAACCAAACGTTGGAGGTGGTCATTTCTTCATGCGCAGTGATAAACTCGGAACTCTAAAGCACCCGAGAGCGTTTTTTTCCATGCCAACCTAACCAGAGTGACGGGAGCGGCACAATTCAGAAAAAGTGCTCAGCTCGCCGAGAAAATGCGATTTAAGCAATAAAATTAAAAATGCTTATAAAACATAAACCAAACGTTGGAGGTGGCCATTTCTTCATGCGCAGTGATAAACTCGGCACTCTAAAGCACCCGAGAGCGTTTTTTTCCATGCCAACCTAACCAGAGTGACGGGAGCGGCACAATTCAGAAAAAGTGCTCAGCTCGCCGAGAAAATGCGATTCAAGCAATAAAATTAAAAATGCTTATAAAACATAAACCAAACGTTGGAGGTGGCCATTTCTTCATGCGCAGTGATAAACTCGGCACTCTAAAGCACCCGAGAGCGTTTTTTTCCATGCCAACCTAACCAGAGTGACGGGAGCGGCACAATTCAGAAAAAGTGCTCAGCTCGCCGAGAAAATGCGATTTAAGCAATAAAATTAAAAATGCTTATAAAACATAAACCAAACGTTGGAGGTGGTCATTTCTTCATGCACAGTGATAAACTCGGCACTCTAAAGCACCCGAGAGCGTTTTTTTCCATGCCAACCTAACCAGAGTGACAGGAGCGGCACAATTCAGAAAAAGTGCTCAGCTCGCCGAGAAAATGCGATTTAAGCAATAAAATTAAAAATGCTTATAAAACATAAACCAAACGTTGGAGGTGGTCTTTTCTTCATGCGCAGTGATAAACTCGGCACTCTAAAGCACCCGAGAGTGTTTTTTTCCATGCCAACCTAAACAGAGTGACGGGAGCGGCACAATTCAGAAAAAGTGCTCAGCTCGCCGAGAAAATGCGATTTAAGCAATAAAATTAAAAATGCTTATAAAACATAAACCAAACGTTGTAGATGGTCATTTCTTATTACGCAGTAATAAACTCGGCACTCTAAAGCACCCGAGAGCGTTTTTTTCCATGCCAACCTAACCAGAGTGACGGGAGCGGCACAATTCAGAAAAAGTGCTCAGCTCGCCGAGAAAATGCGATTTAAGCAATAAAATTAAAAATGCTTATAAAACATAAACCAAACGTTGGAGGTGGTCATTTCTTCATGCGCAGTGATAAACTCGGCACTCTAAAGCACCCGAGAGCGTTTTTTTCCATGCCAACCTAACCAGAGTGACGGGAGCGGCACAATTCAGAAAAAGTGCTCAGCTCGCCGAGAAAATGCGATTTAAGCAATAAAATTAAAAATGCTTATAAAACATAAACCAAACGTTGGAGGTGGTCATTTCTTCATGCGCAGTGATAAACTCGGCACTCTAAAGCACCCGAGAGCGTTTTTTTCCATGCCAACCTAACCAGAGTGACGGGAGCGGCACAATTCAGAAAAAGTGCTCAGCTCGCCGAGAAAATGCGATTTAAGCAATAAAATTAAAAATGCTTATAAAACATAAACCAAACGTTGGAGGTGGCCATTTCTTCATGCGCAGTGATAAACTCGGCACTCTAAAGCACCCGAGAGCGTTTTTTTCCATGCCAACCTAACCAGAGTGACGGGAGCGGCACAATTCAGAAAAAGTGCTCAGCTCGCCGAGAAAATGCGATTCAAGCAATAAAATTAAAAATGCTTATAAAACATAAACCAAACGTTGGAGGTGGCCATTTCTTCATGCGCAGTGATAAACTCGGCACTCTAAAGCACCCGAGAGCGTTTTTTTCCATGCCAACCTAACCAGAGTGACGGGAGCGGCACAATTCAGAAAAAGTGCTCAGCTCGCCGAGAAAATGCGATTTAAGCAATAAAATTAAAAATGCTTATAAAACATAAACCAAACGTTGGAGGTGGTCATTTCTTCATGCACAGTGATAAACTCGGCACTCTAAAGCACCCGAGAGCGTTTTTTTCCATGCCAACCTAACCAGAGTGACAGGAGCGGCACAATTCAGAAAAAGTGCTCAGCTCGCCGAGAAAATGCGATTTAAGCAATAAAATTAAAAATGCTTATAAAACATAAACCAAACGTTGGAGGTGGTCTTTTCTTCATGCGCAGTGATAAACTCGGCACTCTAAAGCACCCGAGAGTGTTTTTTTCCATGCCAACCTAAACAGAGTGACGGGAGCGGCACAATTCAGAAAAAGTGCTCAGCTCGCCGAGAAAATGCGATTTAAGCAATAAAATTAAAAATGCTTATAAAACATAAACCAAACGTTGGAGGTGGCCATTTCTTCATGCGCAGTGATAAACTCGGCACTCTAAAGCACCCGAGAGCGTTTTTTTCCATGCCAACCTAACCAGAGTGACGGGAGCGGCACAATTCAGAAAAAGTGCTCAGCTCGCCGAGAAAATGCGATTCAAGCAATAAAATTAAAAATGCTTATAAAACATAAACCAAACGTTGGAGGTGGCCATTTCTTCATGCGCAGTGATAAACTCGGCACTCTAAAGCACCCGAGAGCGTTTTTTTCCATGCCAACCTAACCAGAGTGACGGGAGCGGCACAATTCAGAAAAAGTGCTCAGCTCGCCGAGAAAATGCGATTTAAGCAATAAAATTAAAAATGCTTATAAAACATAAACCAAACGTTGGAGGTGGTCATTTCTTCATGCACAGTGATAAACTCGGCACTCTAAAGCACCCGAGAGCGTTTTTTTCCATGCCAACCTAACCAGAGTGACGGGAGCGGCACAATTCAGAAAAAGTGCTCAGCTCGCCGAGAAAATGCGATTTAAGCAATAAAATTAAAAATGCTTATAAAACATAAACCAAACGTTGTAGATGGTCATTTCTTATTACGCAGTAATAAACTCGGCACTCTAAAGCACCCGAGAGCGTTTTTTTCGATGCCAACCTAACCAGAGTGACGGGAGCGGCACAATTCAGAAAAAGCGTTCAGCTCGCCGAGAAAATGCGATTTAAGCAATAAAATTAAAAATGCTTATAAAACATAAACCAAACGTTGGAGGTGGTCATTTCTTCATGCACAGTGATAAACTCGGCACTCTAAAGCACCCGAGAGCGTTTTTTTCGATGCCAACCTAACCAGAGTGACGGGAGCGGCACAATTCAGAAAAAGTGCTCAGCTCGCCGAGAAAATGCGATTTAAGCAATAAAATTAAAAATGCTTATAAAACATAAACCAAACGTTGGAGTTGGTCATTTCTTCATGCGCAGTGATAAACTCGGCACTCTAAAGCACCCGAGAGCGTTTTTTTCGATGCCAACCTAACCAGAGTGACGGGAGCGGCACAATTCAGAAAAAGTGCTCACCTCGCCGAGAAAATGCGATTTAAGCAATAAAATTAAAAATGCTTATAAAACATAAACCAAACGTTGGAGGTGGTCATTTCTTCATGCGCAGTGATAAACTCGGCACTCTAAAGCACCCGAGAGCGTTTTTTTCGATGCCAACCTAACCAGAGTGACGGGAGCGGCACAATTCAGAAAAAGCGCTCAGCTCGCCGAGAAAATGCGATTTAAGCAATAAAATTAAAAATGCTTATAAAACATAAACCAAACGTTGGAGGTGGTCATTTCTTCATGCGCAGTGATAAACTCGGCACTCTAAAGCACCCGAGAGCGTTTTTTGTCGATGCCAAGCTAACCAGAGTGACGGGAGCGGCACAATTCAGAAAAAGCGCTCAGCTCGCCGAGAAAATGCGATTTAAGCAATAAAATTAAAAATGCTTATAAAACATAAACCAAACGTTGGAGGTGGTCATTTCTTCATGCGCAGTGATAAACTCGGCACTCTAAAGCACCCGAGAGCGTTTTTTTCGATGCCAACCTAACCAGAGTGACGGGAGCGGCACAATTCAGAAAAAGTGCTCAGCTCGCCGAGAAAATGCGATTTAAGCAATAAAATTATAAATGCTTATAAAACATAAACCAAACGTTGTAGATGGTCATTTCTTATTACGCAGTAATAAACTCGGCACTCTAAAGCACCCGGGAGCGTTTTTTTCGATGCCAACCTAACCAGAGTGACGGGAGCGGCACAATTCAGAAAAAGCGCTCAGCTCGCCGAGAAAATGCGATTTAAGCAATAAAATTAAAAATGCTTATAAAACATAAACCAAACGTTGGAGGTGGTCATTTCTTCATGCACAGTGATAAACTCGGCACTCTAAAGCACCCGAGAGCGTTTTTTTCGATGCCAACCTAACCAGAGTGACGGGAGCGGCACAATTCAGAAAAAGTGCTCAGCTCGCCGAGAAACTGCGATTTAAGCAATAAAATTAAAAATGCTTACAAAACATAAACCAAACGTTGTAAATGGTCATTTCTTATTACGCAGTAATAAACTCGGCACTCTAAAGCACCCGAGAGCGTTTTTTTCGATGCCAACCTAACCAGAGTGACGGGAGCGGCACAATACAGAAAAAGCGCTCAGCTCGCCGAGAAAATGCGATTTAAGCAATAAAATTAAAAATGCTTATAAAACATAAACCAAACGTTGGAGGTGGTCTTTTCTTCATGCGCAGTGATAAACTCGGCACTCTAAAGCACCCGAGAGCGTTTTTTTCCATGCCAACCTAAACAGAGTGACGGGAGCGGCACAATTCAGAAAAAGTGCTCAGCTCGCCGAGAAAATGCGATTTAAGCAATAAAATTAAAAATGCTTATAAAACATAAACCAAACGTTGTAGATGGTCATTTCTTATTACGCAGTAATAAACTCGGCACTCTAAAGCACCCGAGAGCGTTTTTTTCGATGCCAACCTAACCAGAGTGACGGGAGCGGCACAATTCAGAAAAAGTGCTCAGCTCGCCGAGAAAATGCGATTTAAGCAATAAAATTAAAAATGCTTATAAAACATAAACCAAACGTTGGAGGTGGTCATTTCTTCATGCGCAGTGATAAACTCGGCACTCTAAAGCACCCGAGAGCGTTTTTTTCGATGCCAACCTAACCAGAGTGACGGGAGCGGCACAATTCAGAAAAAGTGCTCAGCTCGCCGAGAAAATGCGATTTAAGCAATAAAATTAAAAATGCTTATAAAACATAAACCAAACGTTGGAGGTGGTCATTTCTTCATGCGCAGTGATAAACTCGGCACTCTAAAGCACCCGAGAGCGTTTTTTTCGATGCCAACCTAACCAGAGTGACGGGAGCGGCACAATTCAGAAAAAGTGCTCAGCTCGCCGAGAAAATGCGATTTAAGCAATAAAATTAAAAATGCTTATAAAACATAAACCAAACGTTGTAGATGGTCATTTCTTATTACGCAGTAATAAACTCGGCACTCTAAAGCACCCGAGAGCGTTTTTTTCCATGCCAACCTAACCAGAGTGACGGGAGCGGCACAATTCAGAAAAAGTGCTCAGCTCGCCGAGAAAATGCGATTTAAGCAATACAATTAAAAATGCTTATAAAACATAAACCAAACGTTGGAGGTGGTCATTTCTTCATGTGCAGTGATAAACTCGGCACTCTAAAGCACCCGAGAGCGTTTCTTTCCATGCCAACCTAACCAGATTGACGGGAGCGGCACAATTCAGAAAAAGTGCTCAGCTCGCCGAGAAAATGCGATTTAAGCAATAAAATTAAAAATGCTTATAAAACATAAACCAAACGTTGGAGGTGGTCATTTCTTCATGCGCAGTGATAAACTCGGCACTTTAAAGCACCCGAGAGCGTTTTTTTCGATGCCAACCTAACCAGAGTGACGGGAGCGGCACAATTCAGAAAAAGCGCTCAGCTCGCCGAGAAAATGCGATTTAAGCAATAAAATTAAAAATGCTTATAAAACATAAACCAAACGTTGGAGGTGGTCATTTCTTCATGCACAGTGATAAACTCGGCACTCTAAAGCACCCGAGAGCGTTTTTTTCGGTACCAACCTAACCAGAGTGACGGGAGCGGCACAATTCAGAAAAAGTGCTCAGCTCGCCGAGAAAATGCGATTTAAGCAATAAAATTAAAAATGCTTATAAAACATAAACCAAACGTTGGAGGTGGTCATTTCTTCATGCGCAGTGATAAACTCGGCACTCTAAAGCACCCGAGAGCGTTTTTTTCGATGCCAACCTAACCAGAGTGACGGGAGCGGCACAATTCAGAAAAAGTGCTCAGCTCGCCGAGAAAATGCAATTTAAGCAATAAAATTTAAAATGCTTATAAAACATAAACCAAACGTTGTAGATGGTCATTTCTTATTACGCAGTAATAAACTCGGCACTCTAAAGCACCCGAGAGCGTTTTTTTCCATGCCAACCTAACCAGAGTGACGGGAGCGGCAAAATTCAGAAAAAGTGCTCAGCTCGCCGAGAAAATGCGATTTAAGCAATAAAATTAAAAATGCTTATAAAACATAAACCAAACGTTGGAGGTGGTCATTTCTTCATGCGCAGTGATAAACTCGGCACTCTAAAGCACCCGAGAGCGTTTTTTTCCATGCCAACCTAACCAGAGTGACGGGAGCGGCACAATTCAGAAAAAGTGCTCAGCTCGCCGAGAAAATGCGATTTAAGCAATAAAATTAAAAATGCTTATAAAACATAAACCAAACGTTGGAGGTGGTCATTTCTTCATGCGCAGTGATAAACTCGGCACTCTAAAGCACCCGAGAGCGTTTTATTTGATGCCAACCTAACCAGAGTTACGGGAGCGGCACAATTCAGAAAAAGTGCTCAGCTCGCCGAGAAAATGCGATTTAAGCAATAAAATTAAAAATGCTTATAAAACATAAACCAAACGTTGGAGGTGGTCATTTCTTCATGCGCAGTGATAAACTCGGCACTCTAAAGCACCCGAGAGCGTTTTTTTCGATGCCAACCTAACCAGAGTGACGGGAGCGGCACAATTCTGAAAAAGCGCTCAGCTCGCCGAGAAAATGCGATTTAAGCAATAAAATTAAAAATGCTTATAAAACATAAACCAAACGTTGGAGGTGGTCATTTCTTCATGCGCGGTGATAAACTCGGCACTCTAAAGCACCCGAGAGCGTTTTTTTCGATGCCAACCTAACCAGAGTGACGGGAGCGGCACAATTCAGAAAAAGTGCTCAGCTCGCCGAGAAAATGCGATTTAAGCAATAAAATTAAAAATGCTTATAAAACATAAACCAAACGTTGGAGGTGGTCATTTCTTCATGCGCAGTGATAAACTCGGCACTCTAAAGCACCCGAGAGCGTTTTTTTCCATGCCAACCTAACCAGAGTGACGGGAGCGGCACAATTCAGAAAAAGTGCTCAGCTCGCCGAGAAAATGCGATTTAAGCAATAAAATTAAAAATGCTTATAAAACATAAACCAAACGTTGGAGGTGGCCATTTCTTCATGCGCAGTGATAAACTCGGCACTCTAAAGCACCCGAGAGCGTTTTTTTCCATGCCAACCTAACCAGAGTGACGGGAGCGGCACAATTCAGAAAAAGTGCTCAGCTCGCCGAGAAAATGCGATTTAAGCAATAAAATTAAAAATGCTTATAAAACATAAACCAAACGTTGGAGGTGGCCATTTCTTCATGCGCAGTGATAAACTCGGCACTCTAAAGCACCCGAGAGCGTTTTTTTCCATGCCAACCTAACCAGAGTGACGGGAGCGGCACAATTCAGAAAAAGTGCTCAGCTCGCCGAGAAAATGCGATTTAAGCAATAAAATTAAAAATGCTTATAAAACATAAACCAAACGTTGGAGGTGGTCATTTCTTCATGCGCAGTGATAAACTCGGCACTCTAAAGCACCCGAGAGCGTTTTTTTCCATGCCAACCTAACCAGAGTGACGGGAGCGGCACAATTCAGAAAAAGTGCTCAGCTCGCCGAGAAAATGCGATTTAAGCAATAAAATTAAAAATGCTTATAAAACATAAACCAAACGTTGGAGGTGGCCATTTCTTCATGCGCAGTGATAAACTCGGCACTCTAAAGCACCCGAGAGCGTTTTTTTCCATGCCAACCTAACCAGAGTGACGGGAGCGGCACAATTCAGAAAAAGTGCTCAGCTAGCCGAGAAAATGCGATTTAAGCAATAAAATTAAAAATGCTTATAAAACATAAACCAAACGTTGGAGGTGGTCATTTCTTCATGCGCAGTGATAAACTCGGCACTCTAAAGCACCCGAGAGCGTTTTTTTCCATGCCAACCTAACCAGAGTGACGGGAGCGGCACAATTCAGAAAAAGTGCTCAGCTCGCCGAGAAAATGCGATTTAAGCAATAAAATTAAAAATGCTTATAAAACATAAACCAAACGTTGGAGGTGGTCATTTCTTCATGCGCAGTGATAAACTCGGCACTCTAAAGCACCCGAGAGCGTTTTTTGTCGATGCCAAGCTAACCAGAGTGACGGGAGCGGCACAATTCAGAAAAAGCGCTCAGCTCGCCGAGAAAATGCGATTTAAGCAATAAAATTAAAAATGCTTATAAAACATAAACCAAACGTTGGAGGTGGTCATTTCTTCATGCGCAGTGATAAACTCGGCACTCTAAAGCACCCGAGAGCGTTTTTTTCGATGCCAACCTAACCAGAGTGACGGGAGCGGCACAATTCAGAAAAAGTGCTCAGCTCGCCGAGAAAATGCGATTTAAGCAATAAAATTATAAATGCTTATAAAACATAAACCAAACGTTGTAGATGGTCATTTCTTATTACGCAGTAATAAACTCGGCACTCTAAAGCACCCGGGAGCGTTTTTTTCGATGCCAACCTAACCAGAGTGACGGGAGCGGCACAATTCAGAAAAAGCGCTCAGCTCGCCGAGAAAATGCGATTTAAGCAATAAAATTAAAAATGCTTATAAAACATAAACCAAACGTTGGAGGTGGTCATTTCTTCATGCACAGTGATAAACTCGGCACTCTAAAGCACCCGAGAGCGTTTTTTTCGATGCCAACCTAACCAGAGTGACGGGAGCGGCACAATTCAGAAAAAGTGCTCAGCTCGCCGAGAAACTGCGATTTAAGCAATAAAATTAAAAATGCTTACAAAACATAAACCAAACGTTGTAAATGGTCATTTCTTATTACGCAGTAATAAACTCGGCACTCTAAAGCACCCGAGAGCGTTTTTTTCGATGCCACCAGAGTGACGGGAGCGGCACAATACAGAAAAAGCGCTCAGCTCGCCGAGAAAATGCGATTTAAGCAATAAAATTAAAAATGCTTATAAAACATAAACCAAACGTTGGAGGTGGTCTTTTCTTCATGCGCAGTGATAAACTCGGCACTCTAAAGCACCCGAGAGCGTTTTTTTCCATGCCAACCTAAACAGAGTGACGGGAGCGGCACAATTCAGAAAAAGTGCTCAGCTCGCCGAGAAAATGCGATTTAAGCAATAAAATTAAAAATGCTTATAAAACATAAACCAAACGTTGTAGATGGTCATTTCTTATTACGCAGTAATAAACTCGGCACTCTAAAGCACCCGAGAGCGTTTTTTTCGATGCCAACCTAACCAGAGTGACGGGAGCGGCACAATTCAGAAAAAGTGCTCAGCTCGCCGAGAAAATGCGATTTAAGCAATAAAATTATAAATGCTTATAAAACATAAACCAAACGTTGTAGATGGTCATTTCTTATTACGCAGTAATAAACTCGGCACTCTAAAGCACCCGGGAGCGTTTTTTTCGATGCCAACCTAACCAGAGTGACGGGAGCGGCACAATTCAGAAAAAGCGCTCAGCTCGCCGAGAAAATGCGATTTAAGCAATAAAATTAAAAATGCTTATAAAACATAAACCAAACGTTGGAGGTGGTCATTTCTTCATGCACAGTGATAAACTCGGCACTCTAAAGCACCCGAGAGCGTTTTTTTCGATGCCAACCTAACCAGAGTGACGGGAGCGGCACAATTCAGAAAAAGTGCTCAGCTCGCCGAGAAACTGCGATTTAAGCAATAAAATTAAAAATGCTTACAAAACATAAACCAAACGTTGTAAATGGTCATTTCTTATTACGCAGTAATAAACTCGGCACTCTAAAGCACCCGAGAGCGTTTTTTTCGATGCCACCAGAGTGACGGGAGCGGCACAATACAGAAAAAGCGCTCAGCTCGCCGAGAAAATGCGATTTAAGCAATAAAATTAAAAATGCTTATAAAACATAAACCAAACGTTGGAGGTGGTCTTTTCTTCATGCGCAGTGATAAACTCGGCACTCTAAAGCACCCGAGAGCGTTTTTTTCCATGCCAACCTAAACAGAGTGACGGGAGCGGCACAATTCAGAAAAAGTGCTCAGCTCGCCGAGAAAATGCGATTTAAGCAATAAAATTAAAAATGCTTATAAAACATAAACCAAACGTTGTAGATGGTCATTTCTTATTACGCAGTGATAAACTCGGCACTCTAAAGCACCCGAGAGCGTTTTTTTCGATGCCAACCTAACCAGAGTGACGGGAGCGGCACAATTCAGAAAAAGTGCTCAGCTCGCCGAGAAAATGCGATTTAAGCAATAAAATTAAAAATGCTTATAAAACATAAACCAAACGTTGGAGGTGGTCATTTCTTCATGCACAGTGATAAACTCGGCACTCTAAAGCACCCGAGAGCGTTTTTTTCCATGCCAACCTAACCAGAGTGACGGGAGCGGCACAATTCAGAAAAAGTGCTCAGCTCGCCGAGAAAATGCGATTTAAGCAATAAAATTAAAAATGCTTATAAAACATAAACCAAACGTTGTAGATGGTCATTTCTTATTACGCAGTAATAAACTCGGCACTCTAAAGCACCCGAGAGCGTTTTTTTCCATGCCAACCTAACCAGAGTGACGGGAGCGGCACAATTCAGAAAAAGTGCTCAGCTCGCCGAGAAAATGCGATTTAAGCAATAAAATTAAAAATGCTTATAAAACATAAACCAAACGTTGGAGGTGGTCATTTCTTCATGCGCAGTGATAAACTCGGCACTCTAAAGCACCCGAGAGCGTTTTTTTCCATGCCAACCTAACCAGAGTGACGGGAGCGGCACAATTCAGAAAAAGTGCTCAGCTCGCCGAGAAAATGCGATTTAAGCAATACAATTAAAAATGCTTATAAAACATAAACCAAACGTTGGAGGTGGTCATTTCTTCATGTGCAGTGATAAACTCGGCACTCTAAAGCACCCGAGAGCGTTTTTTTCCATGCCAACCTAACCAGAGTGACGGGAGCGGCACAATTCAGAAAAAGTGCTCAGCTCGCCGAGAAAATGCGATTTAAGCAATAAAATTAAAAATGCTTATAAAACATAAACCAAACGTTGGAGGTGGTCATTTCTTCATGCGCAGTGATAAACTCGGCACTCTAAAGCACCCGAGAGCGTTTTTTTCGATGCCAACCTAACCAGAGTGACGGGAGCGGCACAATTCAGAAAAAGCGCTCAGCTCGCCGAGAAAATGCGATTTAAGCAATAAAATTAAAAATGCTTATAAAACATAAACCAAACGTTGGAGGTGGTCATTTCTTCATGCACAGTGATAAACTCGGCACTCTAAAGCACCCGAGAGCGTTTTTTTCGGTACCAACCTAACCAGAGTGACGGGAGCGGCACAATTCAGAAAAAGTGCTCAGCTCGCCGAGAAAATGCGATTTAAGCAATAAAATTAAAAATGCTTATAAAACATAAACCAAACGTTGGAGGTGGTCATTTCTTCATGCGCAGTGATAAACTCGGCACTCTAAAGCACCCGAGAGCGTTTTTTTCGATGCCAACCTAACCAGAGTGACGGGAGCGGCACAATTCAGAAAAAGTGCTCAGCTCGCCGAGAAAATGCAATTTAAGCAATAAAATTTAAAATGCTTATAAAACATAAACCAAACGTTGGAGGTGGTCATTTCTTCATGCGCAGTGATAAACTCGGCACTCTAAAGCACCCGAGAGCGTTTTTTGTCGATGCCAAGCTAACCAGAGTGACGGGAGCGGCACAATTCAGAAAAAGCGCTCAGCTCGCCGAGAAAATGCGATTTAAGCAATAAAATTAAAAATGCTTATAAAACATAAACCAAACGTTGGAGGTGGTCATTTCTTCATGCGCAGTGATAAACTCGGCACTCTAAAGCACCCGAGAGCGTTTTTTTCGATGCCAACCTAACCAGAGTGACGGGAGCGGCACAATTCAGAAAAAGTGCTCAGCTCGCCGAGAAAATGCGATTTAAGCAATAAAATTATAAATGCTTATAAAACATAAACCAAACGTTGTAGATGGTCATTTCTTATTACGCAGTAATAAACTCGGCACTCTAAAGCACCCGGGAGCGTTTTTTTCGATGCCAACCTAACCAGAGTGACGGGAGCGGCACAATTCAGAAAAAGCGCTCAGCTCGCCGAGAAAATGCGATTTAAGCAATAAAATTAAAAATGCTTATAAAACATAAACCAAACGTTGGAGGTGGTCATTTCTTCATGCACAGTGATAAACTCGGCACTCTAAAGCACCCGAGAGCGTTTTTTTCGATGCCAACCTAACCAGAGTGACGGGAGCGGCACAATTCAGAAAAAGTGCTCAGCTCGCCGAGAAACTGCGATTTAAGCAATAAAATTAAAAATGCTTACAAAACATAAACCAAACGTTGTAAATGGTCATTTCTTATTACGCAGTAATAAACTCGGCACTCTAAAGCACCCGAGAGCGTTTTTTTCGATGCCAACCTAACCAGAGTGACGGGAGCGGCACAATACAGAAAAAGCGCTCAGCTCGCCGAGAAAATGCGATTTAAGCAATAAAATTAAAAATGCTTATAAAACATAAACCAAACGTTGGAGGTGGTCTTTTCTTCATGCGCAGTGATAAACTCGGCACTCTAAAGCACCCGAGAGCGTTTTTTTCCATGCCAACCTAAACAGAGTGACGGGAGCGGCACAATTCAGAAAAAGTGCTCAGCTCGCCGAGAAAATGCGATTTAAGCAATAAAATTAAAAATGCTTATAAAACATAAACCAAACGTTGTAGATGGTCATTTCTTATTACGCAGTAATAAACTCGGCACTCTAAAGCACCCGAGAGCGTTTTTTTCGATGCCAACCTAACCAGAGTGACGGGAGCGGCACAATTCAGAAAAAGTGCTCAGCTCGCCGAGAAAATGCGATTTAAGCAATAAAATTAAAAATGCTTATAAAACATAAACCAAACGTTGGAGGTGGTCATTTCTTCATGCGCAGTGATAAACTCGGCACTCTAAAGCACCCGAGAGCGTTTTTTTCGATGCCAACCTAACCAGAGTGACGGGAGCGGCACAATTCAGAAAAAGTGCTCAGCTCGCCGAGAAAATGCGATTTAAGCAATAAAATTAAAAATGCTTATAAAACATAAACCAAACGTTGGAGGTGGTCATTTCTTCATGCACAGTGATAAACTCGGCACTCTAAAGCACCCGAGAGCGTTTTTTTCCATGCCAACCTAACCAGAGTGACGGGAGCGGCACAATTCAGAAAAAGTGCTCAGCTCGCCGAGAAAATGCGATTTAAGCAATAAAATTAAAAATGCTTATAAAACATAAACCAAACGTTGTAGATGGTCATTTCTTATTACGCAGTAATAAACTCGGCACTCTAAAGCACCCGAGAGCGTTTTTTTCCATGCCAACCTAACCAGAGTGACGGGAGCGGCACAATTCAGAAAAAGTGCTCAGCTCGCCGAGAAAATGCGATTTAAGCAATAAAATTAAAAATGCTTATAAAACATAAACCAAACGTTGGAGGTGGTCATTTCTTCATGCGCAGTGATAAACTCGGCACTCTAAAGCACCCGAGAGCGTTTTTTTCCATGCCAACCTAACCAGAGTGACGGGAGCGGCACAATTCAGAAAAAGTGCTCAGCTCGCCGAGAAAATGCGATTTAAGCAATACAATTAAAAATGCTTATAAAACATAAACCAAACGTTGGAGGTGGTCATTTCTTCATGTGCAGTGATAAACTCGGCACTCTAAAGCACCCGAGAGCGTTTTTTTCCATGCCAACCTAACCAGAGTGACGGGAGCGGCACAATTCAGAAAAAGTGCTCAGCTCGCCGAGAAAATGCGATTTAAGCAATAAAATTAAAAATGCTTATAAAACATAAACCAAACGTTGGAGGTGGTCATTTCTTCATGCGCAGTGATAAACTCGGCACTCTAAAGCACCCGAGAGCGTTTTTTTCGATGCCAACCTAACCAGAGTGACGGGAGCGGCACAATTCAGAAAAAGCGCTCAGCTCGCCGAGAAAATGCGATTTAAGCAATAAAATTAAAAATGCTTATAAAACATAAACCAAACGTTGGAGGTGGTCATTTCTTCATGCACAGTGATAAACTCGGCACTCTAAAGCACCCGAGAGCGTTTTTTTCGGTACCAACCTAACCAGAGTGACGGGAGCGGCACAATTCAGAAAAAGTGCTCAGCTCGCCGAGAAAATGCGATTTAAGCAATAAAATTAAAAATGCTTATAAAACAAAAACCAAACGTTGGAGGTGGTCATTTCTTCATGCGCAGTGATAAACTCGGCACTCTAAAGCACCCGAGAGCGTTTTTTTCGATGCCAACCTAACCAGAGTGACGGGAGCGGCACAATTCAGAAAAAGCGCTCAGCTCGCCGAGAAAATGCAATTTAAGCAATAAAATTTAAAATGCTTATAAAACATAAACCAAACGTTGGAGGTGGTCATTTCTTCATGCGCAGTGATAAACTCGGCACTCTAAAGCACCCGAGAGCGTTTTTTGTCGATGCCAAGCTAACCAGAGTGACGGGAGCGGCACAATTCAGAAAAAGCGCTCAGCTCGCCGAGAAAATGCGATTTAAGCAATAAAATTAAAAATGCTTATAAAACATAAACCAAACGTTGGAGGTGGTCATTTCTTCATGCGCAGTGATAAACTCGGCACTCTAAAGCACCCGAGAGCGTTTTTTTCGATGCCAACCTAACCAGAGTGACGGGAGCGGCACAATTCAGAAAAAGTGCTCAGCTCGCCGAGAAAATGCGATTTAAGCAATAAAATTATAAATGCTTATAAAACATAAACCAAACGTTGTAGATGGTCATTTCTTATTACGCAGTAATAAACTCGGCACTCTAAAGCACCCGGGAGCGTTTTTTTCGATGCCAACCTAACCAGAGTGACGGGAGCGGCACAATTCAGAAAAAGCGCTCAGCTCGCCGAGAAAATGCGATTTAAGCAATAAAATTAAAAATGCTTATAAAACATAAACCAAACGTTGGAGGTGGTCATTTCTTCATGCACAGTGATAAACTCGGCACTCTAAAGCACCCGAGAGCGTTTTTTTCGATGCCAACCTAACCAGAGTGACGGGAGCGGCACAATTCAGAAAAAGTGCTCAGCTCGCCGAGAAACTGCGATTTAAGCAATAAAATTAAAAATGCTTACAAAACATAAACCAAACGTTGTAAATGGTCATTTCTTATTACGCAGTAATAAACTCGGCACTCTAAAGCACCCGAGAGCGTTTTTTTCGATGCCAACCTAACCAGAGTGACGGGAGCGGCACAATACAGAAAAAGCGCTCAGCTCGCCGAGAAAATGCGATTTAAGCAATAAAATTAAAAATGCTTATAAAACATAAACCAAACGTTGGAGGTGGTCTTTTCTTCATGCGCAGTGATAAACTCGGCACTCTAAAGCACCCGAGAGCGTTTTTTTCCATGCCAACCTAAACAGAGTGACGGGAGCGGCACAATTCAGAAAAAGTGCTCAGCTCGCCGAGAAAATGCGATTTAAGCAATAAAATTAAAAATGCTTATAAAACATAAACCAAACGTTGTAGATGGTCATTTCTTATTACGCAGTAATAAACTCGGCACTCTAAAGCACCCGAGAGCGTTTTTTTCGATGCCAACCTAACCAGAGTGACGGGAGCGGCACAATTCAGAAAAAGTGCTCAGCTCGCCGAGAAAATGCGATTTAAGCAATAAAATTAAAAATGCTTATAAAACATAAACCAAACGTTGGAGGTGGTCATTTCTTCATGCGCAGTGATAAACTCGGCACTCTAAAGCACCCGAGAGCGTTTTTTTCGATGCAAACCTAACCAGAGTGACGGGAGCGGCACAATTCAGAAAAAGTGCTCAGCTCGCCGAGAAAATGCGATTTAAGCAATAAAATTAAAAATGCTTATAAAACATAAACCAAACGTTGGAGGTGGTCATTTCTTCATGCACAGTGATAAACTCGGCACTCTAAAGCACCCGAGAGCGTTTTTTTCCATGCCAACCTAACCAGAGTGACGGGAGCGGCACAATTCAGAAAAAGTGCTCAGCTCGCCGAGAAAATGCGATTTAAGCAATAAAATTAAAAATGCTTATAAAACATAAACCAAACGTTGTAGATGGTCATTTCTTATTACGCAGTAATAAACTCGGCACTCTAAAGCACCCGAGAGCGTTTTTTTCCATGCCAACCTAACCAGAGTGACGGGAGCGGCACAATTCAGAAAAAGTGCTCAGCTCGCCGAGAAAATGCGATTTAAGCAATAAAATTAAAAATGCTTATAAAACATAAACCAAACGTTGGAGGTGGTCATTTCTTCACGCGCAGTGATAAACTCGGCACTCTAAAGCACCCGAGAGCGTTTTATTCGATGCCAACCTAACCAGAGTGACGGGAGCGGCACAATTCAGAAAAAGCGCTCAGCTCGCCGAGAAAATGCGATTTAAGCAATAAAATTAAAAATGCTTATAAAACATAAACCAAACGTTGGAGGTGGTCATTTCTTCATGCGCGGTGATAAACTCGGCACTCTAAAGCACCCGAGAGCGTTTTTTTCCATGCCAACCTAACCAGAGTGACGGGAGCGGCACAATTCAGAAAAAGTGCTCAGCTCGCCGAGAAAATGCGATTTAAGCAATAAAATTAAAAATGCTTATAAAACATAAACCAAACGTTGGAGGTGGTCATTTCTTCATGCGCAGTGATAAACTCGGCACTCTAAAGCACCCGAGAGCGTTTTTTTCGATGCCAACCTAACCAGAGTGACGGGAGCGGCACAATTCAGAAAAAGTGCTCAGCTCGCCGAGAAAATGCGATTTAAGCAATAAAATTAAAAATGCTTATAAAACATAAACCAAACGTTGTAGATGGTCATTTCTTATTACGCAGTAATAAACTCGGCACTCTAAAGCACCCGAGAGCGTTTTTTTCCATGCCAACCTAACCAGAGTGACGGGAGCGGCACAATTCAGAAAAAGTGCTCAGCTCGCCGAGAAAATGCGATTTAAGCAATACAATTAAAAATGCTTATAAAACATAAACCAAACGTTGGAGGTGGTCATTTCTTCATGTGCAGTGATAAACTCGGCACTCTAAAGCACCCGAGAGCGTTTTTTTCCATGCCAACCTAACCAGAGTGACGGGAGCGGCACAATTCAGAAAAAGTGCTCAGCTCGCCGAGAAAATGCGATTTAAGCAATAAAATTAAAAATGCTTATAAAACATAAACCAAACGTTGGAGGTGGTCATTTCTTCATGCGCAGTGATAAACTCGGCACTTTAAAGCACCCGAGAGCGTTTTTTTCGATGCCAACCTAACCAGAGTGACGGGAGCGGCACAATTCAGAAAAAGCGCTCAGCTCGCCGAGAAAATGCGATTTAAGCAATAAAATTAAAAATGCTTATAAAACATAAACCAAACGTTGGAGGTGGTCATTTCTTCATGCACAGTGATAAACTCGGCACTCTAAAGCACCCGAGAGCGTTTTTTTCGGTACCAACCTAACCAGAGTGACGGGAGCGGCACAATTCAGAAAAAGTGCTCAGCTCGCCGAGAAAATGCGATTTAAGCAATAAAATTAAAAATGCTTATAAAACATAAACCAAACGTTGGAGGTGGTCATTTCTTCATGCGCAGTGATAAACTCGGCACTCTAAAGCACCCGAGAGCGTTTTTTTCGATGCCAACCTAACCAGAGTGACGGGAGCGGCACAATTCAGAAAAAGTGCTCAGCTCGCCGAGAAAATGCAATTTAAGCAATAAAATTTAAAATGCTTATAAAACATAAACCAAACGTTGTAGATGGTCATTTCTTATTACGCAGTAATAAACTCGGCACTCTAAAGCACCCGAGAGCGTTTTTTTCCATGCCAACCTAACCAGAGTGACGGGAGCGGCAAAATTCAGAAAAAGTGCTCAGCTCGCCGAGAAAATGCGATTTAAGCAATAAAATTAAAAATGCTTATAAAACATAAACCAAACGTTGGAGGTGGTCATTTCTTCATGCGCAGTGATAAACTCGGCACTCTAAAGCACCCGAGAGCGTTTTTTTCCATGCCAACCTAACCAGAGTGACGGGAGCGGCACAATTCAGAAAAAGTGCTCAGCTCGCCGAGAAAATGCGATTTAAGCAATAAAATTAAAAATGCTTATAAAACATAAACCAAACGTTGGTGGTCATTTCTTCATGCGCAGTGATAAACTCGGCACTCTAAAGCACCCGAGAGCGTTTTATTTGATGCCAACCTAACCAGAGTTACGGGAGCGGCACAATTCAGAAAAAGTGCTCAGCTCGCCGAGAAAATGCGATTTAAGCAATAAAATTAAAAATGCTTATAAAACATAAACCAAACGTTGGAGGTGGTCATTTCTTCATGCGCAGTGATAAACTCGGCACTCTAAAGCACCCGAGAGCGTTTTTTTCGATGCCAACCTAACCAGAGTGACGGGAGCGGCACAATTCTGAAAAAGCGCTCAGCTCGCCGAGAAAATGCGATTTAAGCAATAAAATTAAAAATGCTTATAAAACATAAACCAAACGTTGGAGGTGGTCATTTCTTCATGCGCGGTGATAAACTCGGCACTCTAAAGCACCCGAGAGCGTTTTTTTCGATGCCAACCTAACCAGAGTGACGGGAGCGGCACAATTCAGAAAAAGTGCTCAGCTCGCCGAGAAAATGCGATTTAAGCAATAAAATTAAAAATGCTTATAAAACATAAACCAAACGTTGGAGGTGGTCATTTCTTCATGCGCAGTGATAAACTCGGCACTCTAAAGCACCCGAGAGCGTTTTTTTCCATGCCAACCTAACCAGAGTGACGGGAGCGGCACAATTCAGAAAAAGTGCTCAGCTCGCCGAGAAAATGCGATTTAAGCAATAAAATTAAAAATGCTTATAAAACATAAACCAAACGTTGGAGGTGGCCATTTCTTCATGCGCAGTGATAAACTCGGCACTCTAAAGCACCCGAGAGCGTTTTTTTCCATGCCAACCTAACCAGAGTGACGGGAGCGGCACAATTCAGAAAAAGTGCTCAGCTCGCCGAGAAAATGCGATTTAAGCAATAAAATTAAAAATGCTTATAAAACATAAACCAAACGTTGGAGGTGGCCATTTCTTCATGCGCAGTGATAAACTCGGCACTCTAAAGCACCCGAGAGCGTTTTTTTCCATGCCAACCTAACCAGAGTGACGGGAGCGGCACAATTCAGAAAAAGTGCTCAGCTCGCCGAGAAAATGCGATTTAAGCAATAAAATTAAAAATGCTTATAAAACATAAACCAAACGTTGGAGGTGGTCATTTCTTCATGCGCAGTGATAAACTCGGCACTCTAAAGCACCCGAGAGCGTTTTTTTCCATGCCAACCTAACCAGAGTGACGGGAGCGGCACAATTCAGAAAAAGTGCTCAGCTCGCCGAGAAAATGCGATTTAAGCAATAAAATTAAAAATGCTTATAAAACATAAACCAAACGTTGTAGATGGTCATTTCTTATTACGCAGTAATAAACTCGGCACTCTAAAGCACCCGAGAGCGTTTTTTTCGATGCCAACCTAACCAGAGTGACGGGAGCGGCACAATTCAGAAAAAGCGTTCAGCTCGCCGAGAAAATGCGATTTAAGCAATAAAATTAAAAATGCTTATAAAACATAAACCAAACGTTGGAGGTGGTCATTTCTTCATGCACAGTGATAAACTCGGCACTCTAAAGCACCCGAGAGCGTTTTTTTCGATGCCAACCTAACCAGAGTGACGGGAGCGGCACAATTCAGAAAAAGTGCTCAGCTCGCCGAGAAAATGCGATTTAAGCAATAAAATTAAAAATGCTTATAAAACATAAACCAAACGTTGGAGTTGGTCATTTCTTCATGCGCAGTGATAAACTCGGCACTCTAAAGCACCCGAGAGCGTTTTTTTCGATGCCAACCTAACCAGAGTGACGGGAGCGGCACAATTCAGAAAAAGTGCTCACCTCGCCGAGAAAATGCGATTTAAGCAATAAAATTAAAAATGCTTATAAAACATAAACCAAACGTTGGAGGTGGTCATTTCTTCATGCGCAGTGATAAACTCGGCACTCTAAAGCACCCGAGAGCGTTTTTTTCGATGCCAACCTAACCAGAGTGACGGGAGCGGCACAATTCAGAAAAAGCGCTCAGCTCGCCGAGAAAATGCGATTTAAGCAATAAAATTAAAAATGCTTATAAAACATAAACCAAACGTTGGAGGTGGTCATTTCTTCATGCGCAGTGATAAACTCGGCACTCTAAAGCACCCGAGAGCGTTTTTTGTCGATGCCAAGCTAACCAGAGTGACGGGAGCGGCACAATTCAGAAAAAGCGCTCAGCTCGCCGAGAAAATGCGATTTAAGCAATAAAATTAAAAATGCTTATAAAACATAAACCAAACGTTGGAGGTGGTCATTTCTTCATGCGCAGTGATAAACTCGGCACTCTAAAGCACCCGAGAGCGTTTTTTTCGATGCCAACCTAACCAGAGTGACGGGAGCGGCACAATTCAGAAAAAGTGCTCAGCTCGCCGAGAAAATGCGATTTAAGCAATAAAATTATAAATGCTTATAAAACATAAACCAAACGTTGTAGATGGTCATTTCTTATTACGCAGTAATAAACTCGGCACTCTAAAGCACCCGGGAGCGTTTTTTTCGATGCCAACCTAACCAGAGTGACGGGAGCGGCACAATTCAGAAAAAGCGCTCAGCTCGCCGAGAAAATGCGATTTAAGCAATAAAATTAAAAATGCTTATAAAACATAAACCAAACGTTGGAGGTGGTCATTTCTTCATGCACAGTGATAAACTCGGCACTCTAAAGCACCCGAGAGCGTTTTTTTCGATGCCAACCTAACCAGAGTGACGGGAGCGGCACAATTCAGAAAAAGTGCTCAGCTCGCCGAGAAACTGCGATTTAAGCAATAAAATTAAAAATGCTTACAAAACATAAACCAAACGTTGTAAATGGTCATTTCTTATTACGCAGTAATAAACTCGGCACTCTAAAGCACCCGAGAGCGTTTTTTTCGATGCCAACCTAACCAGAGTGACGGGAGCGGCACAATACAGAAAAAGCGCTCAGCTCGCCGAGAAAATGCGATTTAAGCAATAAAATTAAAAATGCTTATAAAACATAAACCAAACGTTGGAGGTGGTCTTTTCTTCATGCGCAGTGATAAACTCGGCACTCTAAAGCACCCGAGAGCGTTTTTTTCCATGCCAACCTAACCAGAGTGACGGGAGCGGCAAAATTCAGAAAAAGTGCTCAGCTCGCCGAGAAAATGCGATTTAAGCAATAAAATTAAAAATGCTTATAAAACATAAACCAAACGTTGGAGGTGGTCATTTCTTCATGCGCAGTGATAAACTCGGCACTCTAAAGCACCCGAGAGCGTTTTTTTCCATGCCAACCTAACCAGAGTGACGGGAGCGGCACAATTCAGAAAAAGTGCTCAGCTCGCCGAGAAAATGCGATTTAAGCAATAAAATTAAAAATGCTTATAAAACATAAACCAAACGTTGGAGGTGGTCTTTTCTTCATGCGCAGTGATAAACTCGGCACTCTAAAGCACCCGAGAGCGTTTTTTTCCATGCCAACCTAAACAGAGTGACGGGAGCGGCACAATTCAGAAAAAGTGCTCAGCTCGCCGAGAAAATGCGATTTAAGCAATAAAATTAAAAATGCTTATAAAACATAAACCAAACGTTGTAGATGGTCATTTCTTATTACGCAGTAATAAACTCGGCACTCTAAAGCACCCGAGAGCGTTTTTTTCGATGCCAACCTAACCAGAGTGACGGGAGCGGCACAATTCAGAAAAAGTGCTCAGCTCGCCGAGAAAATGCGATTTAAGCAATAAAATTAAAAATGCTTATAAAACATAAACCAAACGTTGGAGGTGGTCATTTCTTCATGCGCAGTGATAAACTCGGCACTCTAAAGCACCCGAGAGCGTTTTTTTCGATGCCAACCTAACCAGAGTGACGGGAGCGGCACAATTCAGAAAAAGTGCTCAGCTCGCCGAGAAAATGCGATTTAAGCAATAAAATTAAAAATGCTTATAAAACATAAACCAAACGTTGGAGGTGGTCATTTCTTCATGCACAGTGATAAACTCGGCACTCTAAAGCACCCGAGAGCGTTTTTTTCCATGCCAACCTAACCAGAGTGACGGGAGCGGCACAATTCAGAAAAAGTGCTCAGCTCGCCGAGAAAATGCGATTTAAGCAATAAAATTAAAAATGCTTATAAAACATAAACCAAACGTTGTAGATGGTCATTTCTTATTACGCAGTAATAAACTCGGCACTCTAAAGCACCCGAGAGCGTTTTTTTCCATGCCAACCTAACCAGAGTGACGGGAGCGGCACAATTCAGAAAAAGTGCTCAGCTCGCCGAGAAAATGCGATTTAAGCAATAAAATTAAAAATGCTTATAAAACATAAACCAAACGTTGGAGGTGGTCATTTCTTCATGCGCAGTGATAAACTCGGCACTCTAAAGCACCCGAGAGCGTTTTTTTCCATGCCAACCTAACCAGAGTGACGGGAGCGGCACAATTCAGAAAAAGTGCTCAGCTCGCCGAGAAAATGCGATTTAAGCAATACAATTAAAAATGCTTATAAAACATAAACCAAACGTTGGAGGTGGTCATTTCTTCATGTGCAGTGATAAACTCGGCACTCTAAAGCACCCGAGAGCGTTTTTTTCCATGCCAACCTAACCAGAGTGACGGGAGCGGCACAATTCAGAAAAAGTGCTCAGCTCGCCGAGAAAATGCGATTTAAGCAATAAAATTAAAAATGCTTATAAAACATAAACCAAACGTTGGAGGTGGTCATTTCTTCATGCGCAGTGATAAACTCGGCACTCTAAAGCACCCGAGAGCGTTTTTTTCGATGCCAACCTAACCAGAGTGACGGGAGCGGCACAATTCAGAAAAAGCGCTCAGCTCGCCGAGAAAATGCGATTTAAGCAATAAAATTAAAAATGCTTATAAAACATAAACCAAACGTTGGAGGTGGTCATTTCTTCATGCACAGTGATAAACTCGGCACTCTAAAGCACCCGAGAGCGTTTTTTTCGGTACCAACCTAACCAGAGTGACGGGAGCGGCACAATTCAGAAAAAGTGCTCAGCTCGCCGAGAAAATGCGATTTAAGCAATAAAATTAAAAATGCTTATAAAACATAAACCAAACGTTGGAGGTGGTCATTTCTTCATGCGCAGTGATAAACTCGGCACTCTAAAGCACCCGAGAGCGTTTTTTTCGATGCCAACCTAACCAGAGTGACGGGAGCGGCACAATTCAGAAAAAGTGCTCAGCTCGCCGAGAAAATGCAATTTAAGCAATAAAATTTAAAATGCTTATAAAACATAAACCAAACGTTGGAGGTGGTCATTTCTTCATGCGCAGTGATAAACTCGGCACTATAAAGCACCCGAGAGCGTTTTTTGTCGATGCCAAGCTAACCAGAGTGACGGGAGCGGCACAATTCAGAAAAAGCGCTCAGCTCGCCGAGAAAATGCGATTTAAGCAATAAAATTAAAAATGCTTATAAAACATAAACCAAACGTTGGAGGTGGTCATTTCTTCATGCGCAGTGATAAACTCGGCACTCTAAAGCACCCGAGAGCGTTTTTTTCGATGCCAACCTAACCAGAGTGACGGGAGCGGCACAATTCAGAAAAAGTGCTCAGCTCGCCGAGAAAATGCGATTTAAGCAATAAAATTATAAATGCTTATAAAACATAAACCAAACGTTGTAGATGGTCATTTCTTATTACGCAGTAATAAACTCGGCACTCTAAAGCACCCGGGAGCGTTTTTTTCGATGCCAACCTAACCAGAGTGACCTGAGCGGCACAATTCAGAAAAAGCGCTCAGCTCGCCGAGAAAATGCGATTTAAGCAATAAAATTAAAAATGCTTATAAAACATAAACCAAACGTTGGAGGTGGTCATTTCTTCATGCACAGTGATAAACTCGGCACTCTAAAGCACCCGAGAGCGTTTTTTTCGATGCCAACCTAACCAGAGTGACGGGAGCGGCACAATTCAGAAAAAGTGCTCAGCTCGCCGAGAAACTGCGATTTAAGCAATAAAATTAAAAATGCTTACAAAACATAAACCAAACGTTGTAAATGGTCATTTCTTATTACGCAGTAATAAACTCGGCACTCTAAAGCACCCGAGAGCGTTTTTTTCGATGCCAACCTAACCAGAGTGACGGGAGCGGCACAATACAGGAAAAGCGCTCAGCTCGCCGAGAAAATGCGATTTAAGCAATAAAATTAAAAATGCTTATAAAACATAAACCAAACGTTGGAGGTGGTCTTTTCTTCATGCGCAGTGATAAACTCGGCACTCTAAAGCACCCGAGAGCGTTTTTTTCCATGCCAACCTAAACAGAGTGACGGGAGCGGCACAATTCAGAAAAAGTGCTCAGCTCGCCGAGAAAATGCGATTTAAGCAATAAAATTAAAAATGCTTATAAAACATAAACCAAACGTTGTAGATGGTCATTTCTTATTACGCAGTAATAAACTCGGCACTCTAAAGCACCCGAGAGCGTTTTTTTCGATGCCAACCTAACCAGAGTGACGGGAGCGGCACAATTCAGAAAAAGTGCTCAGCTCGCCGAGAAAATGCGATTTAAGCAATAAAATTAAAAATGCTTATAAAACATAAACCAAACGTTGGAGGTGGTCATTTCTTCATGCGCAGTGATAAACTCGGCACTCTAAAGCACCCGAGAGCGTTTTTTTCGATGCCAACCTAACCAGAGTGACGGGAGCGGCACAATTCAGAAAAAGTGCTCAGCTCGCCGAGAAAATGCGATTTAAGCAATAAAATTAAAAATGCTTATAAAACATAAACCAAACGTTGGAGGTGGTCATTTCTTCATGCACAGTGATAAACTCGGCACTCTAAAGCACCCGAGAGCGTTTTTTTCCATGCCAACCTAACCAGAGTGACGGGAGCGGCACAATTCAGAAAAAGTGCTCAGCTCGCCGAGAAAATGCGATTTAAGCAATAAAATTAAAAATGCTTATAAAACATAAACCAAACGTTGTAGATGGTCATTTCTTATTACGCAGTAATAAACTCGGCACTCTAAAGCACCCGAGAGCGTTTTTTTCCATGCCAACCTAACCAGAGTGACGGGAGCGGCACAATTCAGAAAAAGTGCTCAGCTCGCCGAGAAAATGCGATTTAAGCAATAAAATTAAAAATGCTTATAAAACATAAACCAAACGTTGGAGGTGGTCATTTCTTCATGCGCAGTGATAAACTCGGCACTCTAAAGCACCCGAGAGCGTTTTTTTCCATGCCAACCTAACCAGAGTGACGGGAGCGGCACAATTCAGAAAAAGTGCTCAGCTCGCCGAGAAAATGCGATTTAAGCAATACAATTAAAAATGCTTATAAAACATAAACCAAACGTTGGAGGTGGTCATTTCTTCATGTGCAGTGATAAACTCGGCACTCTAAAGCACCCGAGAGCGTTTTTTTCCATGCCAACCTAACCAGAGTGACGGGAGCGGCACAATTCAGAAAAAGTGCTCAGCTCGCCGAGAAAATGCGATTTAAGCAATAAAATTAAAAATGCTTATAAAACATAAACCAAACGTTGGAGGTGGTCATTTCTTCATGCGCAGTGATAAACTCGGCACTCTAAAGCACCCGAGAGCGTTTTTTTCGATGCCAACCTAACCAGAGTGACGGGAGCGGCACAATTCAGAAAAAGCGCTCAGCTCGCCGAGAAAATGCGATTTAAGCAATAAAATTAAAAATGCTTATAAAACATAAACCAAACGTTGGAGGTGGTCATTTCTTCATGCACAGTGATAAACTCGGCACTCTAAAGCACCCGAGAGCGTTTTTTTCGGTACCAACCTAACCAGAGTGACGGGAGCGGCACAATTCAGAAAAAGTGCTCAGCTCGCCGAGAAAATGCGATTTAAGCAATAAAATTAAAAATGCTTATAAAACATAAACCAAACGTTGGAGGTGGTCATTTCTTCATGCGCAGTGATAAACTCGGCACTCTAAAGCACCCGAGAGCGTTTTTTTCGATGCCAACCTAACCAGAGTGACGGGAGCGGCACAATTCAGAAAAAGTGCTCAGCTCGCCGAGAAAATGCAATTTAAGCAATAAAATTTAAAATGCTTATAAAACATAAACCAAACGTTGGAGGTGGTCATTTCTTCATGCGCAGTGATAAACTCGGCACTCTAAAGCACCCGAGAGCGTTTTTTGTCGATGCCAAGCTAACCAGAGTGACGGGAGCGGCACAATTCAGAAAAAGCGCTCAGCTCGCCGAGAAAATGCGATTTAAGCAATAAAATTAAAAATGCTTATAAAACATAAACCAAACGTTGGAGGTGGTCATTTCTTCATGCGCAGTGATAAACTCGGCACTCTAAAGCACCCGAGAGCGTTTTTTTCGATGCCAACCTAACCAGAGTGACGGGAGCGGCACAATTCAGAAAAAGTGCTCAGCTCGCCGAGAAAATGCGATTTAAGCAATAAAATTATAAATGCTTATAAAACATAAACCAAACGTTGTAGATGGTCATTTCTTATTACGCAGTAATAAACTCGGCACTCTAAAGCACCCGGGAGCGTTTTTTTCGATGCCAACCTAACCAGAGTGACGGGAGCGGCACAATTCAGAAAAAGCGCTCAGCTCGCCGAGAAAATGCGATTTAAGCAATAAAATTAAAAATGCTTATAAAACATAAACCAAACGTTGGAGGTGGTCATTTCTTCATGCACAGTGATAAACTCGGCACTCTAAAGCACCCGAGAGCGTTTTTTTCGATGCCAACCTAACCAGAGTGACGGGAGCGGCACAATTCAGAAAAAGTGCTCAGCTCGCCGAGAAACTGCGATTTAAGCAATAAAATTAAAAATGCTTACAAAACATAAACCAAACGTTGTAAATGGTCATTTCTTATTACGCAGTAATAAACTCGGCACTCTAAAGCACCCGAGAGCGTTTTTTTCGATGCCAACCTAACCAGAGTGACGGGAGCGGCACAATACAGAAAAAGCGCTCAGCTCGCCGAGAAAATGCGATTTAAGCAATAAAATTAAAAATGCTTATAAAACATAAACCAAACGTTGGAGGTGGTCTTTTCTTCATGCGCAGTGATAAACTCGGCACTCTAAAGCACCCGAGAGCGTTTTTTTCCATGCCAACCTAAACAGAGTGACGGGAGCGGCACAATTCAGAAAAAGTGCTCAGCTCGCCGAGAAAATGCGATTTAAGCAATAAAATTAAAAATGCTTATAAAACATAAACCAAACGTTGTAGATGGTCATTTCTTATTACGCAGTAATAAACTCGGCACTCTAAAGCACCCGAGAGCGTTTTTTTCGATGCCAACCTAACCAGAGTGACGGGAGCGGCACAATTCAGAAAAAGTGCTCAGCTCGCCGAGAAAATGCGATTTAAGCAATAAAATTAAAAATGCTTATAAAACATAAACCAAACGTTGGAGGTGGTCATTTCTTCATGCGCAGTGATAAACTCGGCACTCTAAAGCACCCGAGAGCGTTTTTTTCGATGCAAACCTAACCAGAGTGACGGGAGCGGCACAATTCAGAAAAAGTGCTCAGCTCGCCGAGAAAATGCGATTTAAGCAATAAAATTAAAAATGCTTATAAAACATAAACCAAACGTTGGAGGTGGTCATTTCTTCATGCACAGTGATAAACTCGGCACTCTAAAGCACCCGAGAGCGTTTTTTTCCATGCCAACCTAACCAGAGTGACGGGAGCGGCACAATTCAGAAAAAGTGCTCAGCTCGCCGAGAAAATGCGATTTAAGCAATAAAATTAAAAATGCTTATAAAACATAAACCAAACGTTGTAGATGGTCATTTCTTATTACGCAGTAATAAACTCGGCACTCTAAAGCACCCGAGAGCGTTTTTTTCCATGCCAACCTAACCAGAGTGACGGGAGCGGCACAATTCAGAAAAAGTGCTCAGCTCGCCGAGAAAATGCGATTTAAGCAATAAAATTAAAAATGCTTATAAAACATAAACCAAACGTTGGAGGTGGTCATTTCTTCATGCGCAGTGATAAACTCGGCACTCTAAAGCACCCGAGAGCGTTTTATTCGATGCCAACCTAACCAGAGTGACGGGAGCGGCACAATTCAGAAAAAGCGCTCAGCTCGCCGAGAAAATGCGATTTAAGCAATAAAATTAAAAATGCTTATAAAACATAAACCAAACGTTGGAGGTGGTCATTTCTTCATGCGCGGTGATAAACTCGGCACTCTAAAGCACCCGAGAGCGTTTTTTTCCATGCCAACCTAACCAGAGTGACGGGAGCGGCACAATTCAGAAAAAGTGCTCAGCTCGCCGAGAAAATGCGATTTAAGCAATAAAATTAAAAATGCTTATAAAACATAAACCAAACGTTGGAGGTGGTCATTTCTTCATGCGCAGTGATAAACTCGGCACTCTAAAGCACCCGAGAGCGTTTTTTTCGATGCCAACCTAACCAGAGTGACGGGAGCGGCACAATTCAGAAAAAGTGCTCAGCTCGCCGAGAAAATGCGATTTAAGCAATAAAATTAAAAATGCTTATAAAACATAAACCAAACGTTGTAGATGGTCATTTCTTATTACGCAGTAATAAACTCGGCACTCTAAAGCACCCGAGAGCGTTTTTTTCCATGCCAACCTAACCAGAGTGACGGGAGCGGCACAATTCAGAAAAAGTGCTCAGCTCGCCGAGAAAATGCGATTTAAGCAATACAATTAAAAATGCTTATAAAACATAAACCAAACGTTGGAGGTGGTCATTTCTTCATGTGCAGTGATAAACTCGGCACTCTAAAGCACCCGAGAGCGTTTTTTTCCATGCCAACCTAACCAGAGTGACGGGAGCGGCACAATTCAGAAAAAGTGCTCAGCTCGCCGAGAAAATGCGATTTAAGCAATAAAATTAAAAATGCTTATAAAACATAAACCAAACGTTGGAGGTGGTCATTTCTTCATGCGCAGTGATAAACTCGGCACTCTAAAGCACCCGAGAGCGTTTTTTTCGATGCCAACCTAACCAGAGTGACGGGAGCGGCACAATTCAGAAAAAGCGCTCAGCTCGCCGAGAAAATGCGATTTAAGCAATAAAATTAAAAATGCTTATAAAACATAAACCAAACGTTGGAGGTGGTCATTTCTTCATGCACAGTGATAAACTCGGCACTCTAAAGCACCCGAGAGCGTTTTTTTCGGTACCAACCTAACCAGAGTGACGGGAGCGGCACAATTCAGAAAAAGTGCTCAGCTCGCCGAGAAAATGCGATTTAAGCAATAAAATTAAAAATGCTTATAAAACATAAACCAAACGTTGGAGGTGGTCATTTCTTCATGCGCAGTGATAAACTCGGCACTCTAAAGCACCCGAGAGCGTTTTTTTCGATGCCAACCTAACCAGAGTGACGGGAGCGGCACAATTCAGAAAAAGTGCTCAGCTCGCCGAGAAAATGCAATTTAAGCAATAAAATTTAAAATGCTTATAAAACATAAACCAAACGTTGTAGATGGTCATTTCTTATTACGCAGTAATAAACTCGGCACTCTAAAGCACCCGAGAGCGTTTTTTTCCATGCCAACCTAACCAGAGTGACGGGAGCGGCAAAATTCAGAAAAAGTGCTCAGCTCGCCGAGAAAATGCGATTTAAGCAATAAAATTAAAAATGCTTATAAAACATAAACCAAACGTTGGAGGTGGTCATTTCTTCATGCGCAGTGATAAACTCGGCACTCTAAAGCACCCGAGAGCGTTTTTTTCCATGCCAACCTAACCAGAGTGACGGGAGCGGCACAATTCAGAAAAAGTGCTCAGCTCGCCGAGAAAATGCGATTTAAGCAATAAAATTAAAAATGCTTATAAAACATAAACCAAACGTTGGAGGTGGTCATTTCTTCATGCGCAGTGATAAACTCGGCACTCTAAAGCACCCGAGAGCGTTTTATTTGATGCCAACCTAACCAGAGTTACGGGAGCGGCACAATTCAGAAAAAGTGCTCAGCTCGCCGAGAAAATGCGATTTAAGCAATAAAATTAAAAATGCTTATAAAACATAAACCAAACGTTGGAGGTGGTCATTTCTTCATGCGCAGTGATAAACTCGGCACTCTAAAGCACCCGAGAGCGTTTTTTTCGATGCCAACCTAACCAGAGTGACGGGAGCGGCACAATTCTGAAAAAGCGCTCAGCTCGCCGAGAAAATGCGATTTAAGCAATAAAATTAAAAATGCTTATAAAACATAAACCAAACGTTGGAGGTGGTCATTTCTTCATGCGCGGTGATAAACTCGGCACTCTAAAGCACCCGAGAGCGTTTTTTTCGATGCCAACCTAACCAGAGTGACGGGAGCGGCACAATTCAGAAAAAGTGCTCAGCTCGCCGAGAAAATGCGATTTAAGCAATAAAATTAAAAATGCTTATAAAACATAAACCAAACGTTGGAGGTGGTCATTTCTTCATGCGCAGTGATAAACTCGGCACTCTAAAGCACCCGAGAGCGTTTTTTTCGATGCCAACCTAACCAGAGTGACGGGAGCGGCACAATTCAGAAAAAGTGCTCAGCTCGCCGAGAAAATGCGATTTAAGCAATAAAATTAAAAATGCTTATAAAACATAAACCAAACGTTGGAGGTGGTCATTTCTTCATGCGCAGTGATAAACTCGGCACTCTAAAGCACCCGAGAGCGTTTTTTTCGATGCCAACCTAACCAGAGTGACGGGAGCGGCACAATTCAGAAAAAGCGCTCGGCTCGCCGAGAAAATGCGATTTAAGCAATAAAATTAAAAATGCTTATAAAACATAAACCAAACGTTGGAGGTGGTCATTTCTTCATGCGCAGTGATAAACTCGGCACTCTAAAGCACCCGAGAGCGTTTTTTTCGATGCCAACCTAACCAGAGTGACGGGAGCGGCACAATTCAGAAAAAGCGCTCAGCTCGCCGAGAAAATGCGATTTAAGCAATAAAATTAAAAATGCTTATAAAACATAAACCAAACGTTGGAGGTGGTCATTTCTTCATGCGCAGTGATAAATTCGGCACTCTAAAGCACCCGAGAGCGTTTTTTTCGATGCCAACCTAACCAGAGTGACGGGAGCGGCACAATTCAGAAAAAGTGCTCAGCTCGCCGAGAAAATGCGATTTAAGCAATAAAATTAAAAATGCTTATAAAACATAAACCAAACGTTGGAGGTGGTCATTTCTTCATGCGCAGTGATAAACTCGGCACTCTAAAGCACCCGAGAGCGTTTTTTTCGATGCCAACCTAACCAGAGTGACGGGAGCGGCACAATTCAGAAAAAGTGCTCAGCTCGCCGAGAAAATGCGATTTAAGCAATAAAATTAAAAATGCTTATAAAACATAAACCAAACATTGGAGTTGGTCATTTCTTCATGCGCAGTGATAAACTCGGCACTCTAAAGCACCCGAGAGCGTTTTTTTCGATGCCAACCTAACCAGAGTGACGGGAGCGGCACAATTCAGAAAAAGTGCTCAGCTCGCCGAGAAAATGCGATTTAAGCAATAAAATTAAAAATGCTTATAAAACATAAACCAAACGTTGGAGGTGGTCATTTCTTCATGCGCAGTGATAAACTCGGCACTCTAAAGCACCCAAGAGCGTTTTTTTCGATGCCAACCTAACCAGAGTGACGGGAGCGGCACAATTCAGAAAAAACGCTCAGCTCGCCGAGAAAATGCGATTTAAGCAATAAAGTTAAAAATGCTTATAAAACATAAACCAAACGTTGGAGGTGGTCATTTCTTCATGCACAGTGATCAACTCGGCACTCTAAAGCACCCGAGAGCGTTTTTTTCGATGCCAACCTAACCAGAGTGACGGGAGCGGCACAATTCAGAAAAAGTGCTCAGCTCGCCGAGAAAATGCGATTTAAGCAATAAAATTAAAAATGCTTATAAAACATAAACCAAACGTTGTAGATGGTCATTTCTTATTACGCAGTAATAAACTCGGCACTCTAAAGCACCCGAGAGCGTTTTTTTCGATGCCAACCTAACCAGAGTGACGGGAGCGGCACAATTCAGAAAAAGTGCTCAGCTCGCCGAGAAAATGCGATTTAAGCAATAAAATTAAAAATGCTTATAAAACATAAACCAAACGTTGGAGGTGGTCATTTCTTCATGCGCAGTGATAAACTCGGCACTCTAAAGCACCCGAGAACGTTTTTTTCCATGCCAACCTAACCAGAGTGACGGGAGCGGCACAATTCAGAAAAAGTGCTCAGCTCGCCGAGAAAATGCGATTTAAGCAATAAAATTAAAAATGCTTATAAAACATAAACCAAACGTTGGAGGTGGTCATTTCTTCATGCGCAGTGATAAACTCGGCACTCTAAAGCACCCGAGAGCGTTTTTTTCCATGCCAACCTAACCAGAGTGACGGGAGCGGCACAATTCAGAAAAAGTGCTCAGCTCGCCGAGAAAATGCGATTTAAGCAATAAAATTAAAAATGCTTATAAAACATAAACCAAACGTTGTAGATGGTCATTTCTTATTACGCAGTAATAAACTCGGCACTCTAAAGCACCCGAGAGCGTTTTTTTCCATGCCAACCTAACCAGAGTGACGGGAGCGGCACAATTCAGAAAAAGTGCTCAGCTCGCCGAGAAAATGCGATTTAAGCAATAAAATTAAAAATGCTTATAAAACATAAACCAAACGTTGGAGGTGGTCATTTCTTCATGCGCAGTGATAAACTCGGCACTCTAACGCACCCGAGAGCGTTTTATTCGATGCCAACCTAACCAGAGTGACGGGAGCGGCACAATTCAGAAAAAGCGCTCAGCTCGCCGAGAAAATGCGATTTAAGCAATAAAATTAAAAATGCTTATAAAACATAAACCAAACGTTGGAGGTGGTCATTTCTTCATGCGCGGTGATAAACTCGGCACTCTAAAGCACCCGAGAGCGTTTTTTTCCATGACAACCTAACCAGAGTGACGGGAGCGGCACAATTCAGAAAAAGTGCTCAGCTCGCCGAGAAAATGCGATTTAAGCAATAAAATTAAAAATGCTTATAAAACACAAACCAAACGTTGGAGGTGGTCATTTCTTCATGCGCAGTGATAAACTCGGCACTCTAAAGCACCCGAGAGCGTTTTTTTCCATGCCAACCTAACCAGAGTGACGGGAGCGGCACAATTCAGAAAAAGTGCTCAGCTCGCCGAGAAAATGCGATTTAAGAAATAAAATTAAAAATGCTTATAAAACATAAACCAAACGTTGGAGGTGGTCATTTCTTCATGCGCAGTGATAAACTCGGCACTCTAAAGCACCCGAGAGCGTTTTTTTCGATGCCAACCTAACCAGAGTGACGGGAGCGGCACAATTCAGAAAAAGTGCTCAGCTCGCCGAGAAAATGCGATTTAAGCAATAAAATTAAAAATGCTTATAAAACATAAACCAAACGTTGGAGGTGGTCATTTCTTCATGCGCAGTGATAAACTCGGCACTCTAAAGCACCCGAGAGCGTTTTATTTGATGCCAACCTAACCAGGGTGACGGGAGCGGCACAATTCAGAAAAAGTGCTCAGCTCGCCGAGAAAATGCGATTTAAGCAATAAAATTAAAAATGCTTATAAAACATAAACCAAACGTTGGAGGTGGTCATTTCTTCATGCGCAGTGATAAACTCGGCACTCTAAAGCACCCAAGAGCGTTTTTTTCGATGCCAACCTAACCAGAGTGACGGGAGCGGCACAATTCAGAAAAAGCGCTCAGCTCGCCGAGAAAATGCGATTTAAGCAATAAAATTAAAAATGCTTATAAAACATAAACCAAACGTTGGAGGTGGTCATTTCTTCATGCGCGGTGATAAACTCGGCACTCTAAAGCACCCGAGAGCGTTTTTTTCGATGCCAACCTAACCAGAGTGACGGGAGCGGCACAATTCAGAAAAAGTGCTCAGCTCGCCGAGAAAATGCGATTTAAGCAATAAAATTAAAAATGCTTATAAAACATAAACCAAACGTTGGAGGTGGTCATTTCTTCATGCGCAGTGATAAACTCGGCACTCTAAAGCACCCGAGAGCGTTTTTTTCGATGCCAACCTAACCAGAGTGACGGGAGCGGCACAATTCAGAAAAAGTGCTCAGCTCGCCGAGAAAATGCGATTTAAGCAATAAAATTAAAAATGCTTATAAAACATAAACCAAACGTTGGAGGTGGTCATTTCTTCATGCGCAGTGATAAACTCGGCACTCTAAAGCACCCGAGAGCGTTTTTTTCGATGCCAACCTAACCAGAGTGACGGGAGCGGCACAATTCAGAAAAAGCGCTCAGCTCGCCGAGAAAATGCGATTTAAGCAATAAAATTAAAAATGCTTATAAAACATAAACCAAACGTTGGAGGTTGTCATTTCTTCATGCGCAGTGATAAACTCGGCACTCTAAAGCACCCGAGAGCGTTTTTTTCCATGCCAACCTAACCAGAGTGACGGGAGCGGCACAATTCAGAAAAAGTGCTCAGCTCGCCGAGAAAATGCGATTTAAGCAATAAAATTAAAAATGCTTATAAAACATAAACCAAACGTTGGAGGTGGTCATTTCTTCATGCGCAGTGATAAACTCGGCACTCTAAAGCACCCGAGAGCGTTTTTTTCCATGCCAACCTAACCAGAGTGACGGGAGCGGCACAATTCAGAAAAAGTGCTCAGCTCGCCGAGAAAATGCGATTTAAGCAATAAAATTAAAAATGCTTATAAAACATAAACCAAACGTTGGAGGTGGCCATTTCTTCATGCGCAGTGATAAACTCGGCACTCTAAAGCACCCGAGAGCGTTTTTTTCCATGCCAACCTAACCAGAGTGACGGGAGCGGCACAATTCAGAAAAAGTGCTCAGCTCGCCGAGAAAATGCGATTTAAGCAACTAAATTAAAAATGCTTATAAAACATAAACCAAACGTTGGAGGTGGCCATTTCTTCATGCGCAGTGATAAACTCGGCACTCTAAAGCACCCGAGAGCGTTTTTTTCCATGCCAACCTAACCAGAGTGACGGGAGCGGCACAATTCAGAAAAAGTGCTCAGCTCGCCGAGAAAATGCGATTTAAGCAATAAAATTAAAAATGCTTATAAAACATAAACCAAACGTTGGAGGTGGTCATTTCTTCATGCGCAGTGATAAACTCGGCACTCTAAAGCACCCGAGAGCGTTTTTTTCCATGCCAACCTAACCAGAGTGACAGGAGCGGCACAATTCAGAAAAAGTGCTCAGCTCGCCGAGAAAATGCGATTTAAGCAATAAAATTAAAAATGCTTATAAAACATAAACCAAACGTTGGAGGTGGTCTTTTCTTCATGCGCAGTGATAAACTCGGCACTCTAAAGCACCCGAGAGCGTTTTTTTCCATGCCAACCTAAACAGAGTGACGGGAGCGGCACAATTCAGAAAAAGTGCTCAGCTCGCCGAGAAAATGCGATTTAAGCAATAAAATTAAAAATGCTTATAAAACATAAACCAAACGTTGTAGATGGTCATTTCTTATTACGCAGTAATAAACTCGGCACTCTAAAGCACCCGAGAGCGTTTTTTTCCATGCCAACCTAACCAGAGTGACGGGAGCGGCACAATTCAGAAAAAGTGCTCAGCTCGCCGAGAAAATGCGATTTAAGCAATAAAATTAAAAATGCTTATAAAACATAAACCAAACGTTGGAGGTGGTCATTTCTTCATGCGCAGTGATAAACTCGGCACTCTAAAGCACCCGAGAGCGTTTTTTTCGATGCCAACCTAACCAGAGTGACGGGAGCGGCACAATTCAGAAAAAGTGCTCAGCTCGCCGAGAAAATGCGATTTAAGCAATAAAATTAAAAATGCTTATAAAACATAAACCAAACGTTGGAGGTGGCCATTTCTTCATGCGCAGTGATAAACTCGGCACTCTAAAGCACCCGAGAGCGTTTTTTTCCATGCCAACCTAACCAGAGTGACGGGAGCGGCACAATTCAGAAAAAGTGCTCAGCTCGCCGAGAAAATGCGATTTAAGCAATAAAATTAAAAATGCTTATAAAACATAAACCAAACGTTGGAGGTGGTCATTTCTTCATGCGCAGTAATAAACTCGGCACTCTAAAGCACCCGAGAGCGTTTTTTTCCATGCCAACCTAACCAGAGTGACGGGAGCGGCACAATTCAGAAAAAGTGCTCAGCTCGCCGAGAAAATGCGATTTAAGCAATAAAATTAAAAATGCTTATAAAACATAAACCAAACGTTGGAGGTGGCCATTTCTTCATGCGCAGTGATAAACTCGGCACTCTAAAGCACCCGAGAGCGTTTTTTTTGCATGCCAACCTAACCAGAGTGACGGGAGCGGCACAATTCAGAAAAAGTGCTCAGCTCGCCGAGAAAATGCGATTTAAGCAATAAAATTAAAAATGCTTATAAAACATAAACCAAACGTTGGAGGTGGCCATTTCTTCATGCGCAGTGATAAACTCGGCACTCTAAAGCACCCGAGAGCGTTTTTTTCCATGCCAACCTAACCAGAGTGACGGGAGCGGCACAATTCAGAAAAAGTGCTCAGCTCGCCGAGAAAATGCGATTTAAGCAATAAAATTAAAAATGCTTATAAAACATAAACCAAACGTTGGAGGTGGTCATTTCTTCATGCGCAGTGATAAACTCGGCACTCTAAAGCACCCGAGAGCGTTTTTTTCCATGCCAACCTAACCAGAGTGACAGGAGCGGCACAATTCAGAAAAAGTGCTCAGCTCGCCGAGAAAATGCGATTTAAGCAATAAACTTAAAAATGCTTATAAAACATAAACCAAACGTTGGAGGTGGTCTTTTCTTCATGCGCAGTGATAAACTCGGCACTCTAAAGCACCCGAGAGCGTTTTTTTCCATGCCAACCTAAACAGAGTGACGGGAGCGGCACTATTCAGAAAAAGTGCTCAGCTCGCCGAGAAAATGCGATTTAAGCAATAAAATTAAAAATGCTTATAAAACATAAACCAAACGTTGGAGGTGGCCATTTCTTCATGCGCAGTGATAAACTCGGCACTCTAAAGCACCCGAGAGCGTTTTTTTCCATGCCAACCTAACCAGAGTGACGGGAGCGGCACAATTCAGAAAAATTGCTCAGCTCGCCGAGAAAATGCGATTCAAGCAATAAAATTAAAAATGCTTATAAAACATAAACCAAACGTTGGAGGTGGCCATTTCTTCATGCGCAGTGATAAACTCGGCACTCTAAAGCACCCGAGAGCGTTTTTTTCCATGCCAACCTAACCAGAGTGACGGGAGCGGCACAATTCAGAAAAAGTGCTCAGCTCGCCGAGAAAATGCGATTTAAGCAATAAAATTAAAAATGTTTATAAAACATAAACCAAACGTTGGAGGTGGTCATTTCTTCATGCGCAGTGATAAACTCGGCACTCTAAAGCACCCGAGAGCGTTTTTTTCCATGCCAACCTAACCAGAGTGACGGGAGCGGCACAATTCAGAAAAAGTGCTCAGCTCGCCGAGAAAATGCGATTTAAGCAATAAAATTAAAAATGCTTATAAAACATAAACCAAACGTTGTAGATGGTCATTTCTTATTACGCAGTAATAAACTCGGCACTCTAAAGCACCCGAGAGCGTTTTTTTCCATGCCAACCTAACCAGAGTGACGGGAGCGGCACAATTCAGAAAAAGTGCTCAGCTCGCCGAGAAAATGCGATTTAAGCAATAAAATTAAAAATGCTTATAAAACATAAACCAAACGTTGGAGGTGGTAATTTCTTCATGCGCAGTGATAAACTCGGCACTCTAAAGCACCCGAGAGCGTTTTATTCGATGCCAACCTAACCAGAGTGACGGGAGCGGCACAATTCAGAAAAAGCGCTCAGCTCGCCGAGAAAATGCGATTTAAGCAATAAAATTAAAAATGCTTATAAAACATAAACCAAACGTTGGAGGTGGTCATTTCTTCATGCGCAGTGATAAACTCGGCACTCTAAAGCACCCGAGAGCGTTTTTTTCGATGCCAACCTAACCAGAGTGACGGGAGCGGCACAATTCAGAAAAAGTGCTCAGCTCGCCGAGAAAATGCGATTTAAGCAATAAAATTAAAAATGCTTATAAAACATAAACCAAACGTTGTAGATGGTCATTTCTTATTACGCAGTAATAAACTCGGCACTCTAAAGCACCCGAGAGCGTTTTTTTCCATGCCAACCTAACCAGAGTGACGGGAGCGGCACAATTCAGAAAAAGTGCTCAGCTCGCCGAGAAAATGCGATTTAAGCAATAAAATTAAAAATGCTTATAAAACATAAACCAAACGTTGGAGGTGGCCATTTCTTCATGCGCAGTGATAAACTCGGCACTCTAAAGCACCCGAGAGCGTTTTTTTCCATGCCAACCTAACCAGAGTGACGGGAGCGGCACAATTCAGAAAAATAGCTCAGCTCGCCGAGAAAATGCGATTTAAGCAATAAAATTAAAAATGCTTATAAAACATAAACCAAACGTTGGAGGTGGCCATTTCTTCATGCGCAGTGATAAACTCGGCACTCTAAAGCACCCGAGAGCGTTTTTTTCCATGCCAACCTAACCAGAGTGACGGGAGCGGCACAATTCAGAAAAAGTGCTCAGCTCGCCGAGAAAATGCGATTTAAGCAATAAAATTAAAAATGCTTATAAAACATAAACCAAACGTTGGAGGTGGTCATTTCTTCATGCGCAGTGATAAACTCGGCACTCTAAAGCACCCGAGAGCGTTTTTTTCCATGCCAACCTAACCAGAGTGACGGGAGCGGCACAATTCAGAAAAAGTGCTCAGCTCGCCGAGAAAATGCGATTTAAGCAATAAAATTAAAAATGCTTATAAAACATAAACCAAACGTTGGAGGTGGTCATTTCTTCATGCGCAGTGATAAACTCGGCACTCTAAAGCACCCGAGAGCGTTTTTTTCCATGCCAACCTAACCAGAGTGACGGGAGCGGCACAATTCAGAAAAAGTGCTCAGCTCGCCGAGAAAATGCGATTTAAGCAATAAAATTAAAAATGCTTATAAAACATAAACCAAACGTTGGAGGTGGTCATTTCTTCATGCGCAGTGATAAACTCGGCACTCTAAAGCACCCGAGAGCGTTTTTTTCGATGCCAACCTAACCAGAGTGACGGGAGCGGCACAATTCAGAAAAAGCGCTCAGCTAGCCGAGAAAATGCGATTTAAGCAATAAAATTAAAAATGCTTATAAAACATAAACCAAACGTTGGAGGTGGTCATTTCTTCATGCGCAGTGATAAACTCAGCACTCTAAAGCACCCGAGAGCGTTTTTTTCGATGCCAACCTAACCAGAGTGACGGGAGCGGCACAATTCAGAAAAAGCGCTCAGCTCGCCGAGAAAATGCGATTTAAGCAATAAAATTAAAAATGCTTATAAAACATAAACCAAACGTTGGAGGTGGTCATTTCTTCATGCGCAGTGATAAACTCGGCACTCTAAAGCACCCGAGAGCGTTTTTTTCGATGCCAACCTAACCAGAGTGACGGGAGCGGCACAATTCAGAAAAAGCGCTCAGCTCGCCGAGAAAATGCGATTTAAGCAATAAAATTTAAAATGCTTATAAAACATAAACCAAACGTTGTAGATGGTCATTTCTTATTACGCAGTAATAAACTCGGCACTCTAAAGCACCCGAGAGCGTTTTTTTCCATGCCAACCTAACCAGAGTGACGGGAGCGGCACAATTCAGAAAAAGTGCTCAGCTCGCCGAGAAAATGCGATTTAAGCAATAAAATTAAAAATGCTTATAAAACATAAACCAAACGTTGTAGATGGTAATTTCTTATTACGCAGTAATAAACTCGGCACTCTAAAGCACCCGAGAGCGTTTTTTTCCATGCCAACCTAACCAGAGTGACGGGAGCGGCACAATTCAGAAAAAGTGCTCAGCTCGCCGAGAAAATGCGATTTAAGCAATAAAATTAAAAATGCTTATAAAACATAAACCAAACGTTGGAGGTGGTCATTTCTTCATGCGCAGTGATAAACTCGGCACTCTAAAGCACCCGAGAGCGTTTTTTTCGATGCCAACCTAACCAGAGTGACGGGAGCGGGACAATTCAGAAAAAGTGCTCAGCTCGCCGAGAAAATGCGATTTAAGCAATAAAATTAAAAATGCTTATAAAACATAAACCAAACGTTGGAGGTGGTCATTTCTTCATGCGCAGTGATAAACTCGGCACTCTAAAGCACCCGAGAGCGTTTTTTTCGATGCCAACCTAACCAGAGTGACGGGAGCGGCACAATTCAGAAAAAGCGCTCAGCTCGCCGAGAAAATGCGATTTAAGCAATAAAATTAAAAATGCTTATAAAACATAAACCAAACGTTGGAGGTTGTCATTTCTTCATGCGCAGTGATAAACTCGGCACTCTAAAGCACCCGAGAGCGTTTTTTTCCATGCCAACCTAACCAGAGTGACGGGAGCGGCACAATTCAGAAAAAGTGCTCAGCTCGCCGAGAAAATGCGATTTAAGCAATAAAATTAAAAATGCTTATAAAACATAAACCAAACGTTGGAGGTGGTCATTTCTTCATGCGCAGTGATAAACTCGGCACTCTAAAGCACCCGAGAGCGTTTTTTTCCATGCCAACCTAACCAGAGTGACGGGAGCGGCAAAATTCAGAAAAAGTGCTCAGCTCGCCGAGAAAATGCGATTTAAGCAATAAAATTAAAAATGCTTATAAAACATAAACCAAACGTTGGAGGTGGCCATTTCTTCATGCGCAGTGATAAACTCGGCACTCTAAAGCACCCGAGAGTGTTTTTTTCCATGCCAACCTAACCAGAGTGACGGGAGCGGCACAATTCAGAAAAAGTGCTCAGCTCGCCGAGAAAATGCGATTTAAGCAACTAAATTAAAAATGCTTATAAAACATAAACCAAACGTTGGAGGTGGCCATTTCTTCATGCGCAGTGATAAACTCGGCACTCTAAAGCACCCGAGAGCGTTTTTTTCCATGCCAACCTAACCAGAGTGACGGGAGCGGCACAATTCAGAAAAAGTGCTCAGCTCGCCGAGAAAATGCGATTTAAGCAATAAAATTAAAAATGCTTATAAAACATAAACCAAACGTTGGAGGTGGTCATTTCTTCATGCGCAGTGATAAACTCGGCACTCTAAAGCACCCGAGAGCGTTTTTTTCCATGCCAACCTAACCAGAGTGACAGGAGCGGCACAATTCAGAAAAAGTGCTCAGCTCGCCGAGAAAATGCGATTTAAGCAATAAAATTAAAAATGCTTATAAAACATAAACCAAACGTTGGAGGTGGTCTTTTCTTCATGCGCAGTGATAAACTCGGCACTCTAAAGCACCCGAGAGCGTTTTTTTCCATGCCAACCTAAACAGAGTGACGGGAGCGGCACAATTCAGAAAAAGTGCTCAGCTCGCCGAGAAAATGCGATTTAAGCAATAAAATTAAAAATGCTTATAAAACATAAACCAAACGTTGTAGATGGTCATTTCTTATTACGCAGTAATAAACTCGGCACTCTAAAGCACCCGAGAGCGTTTTTTTCCATGCCAACCTAACCAGAGTGACGGGAGCGGCACAATTCAGAAAAAGTGCTCAGCTCGCCGAGAAAATGCGATTTAAGCAATAAAATTAAAAATGCTTATAAAACATAAACCAAACGTTGGAGGTGGTCATTTCTTCATGCGCAGTGATAAACTCGGCACTCTAAAGCACCCGAGAGCGTTTTTTTCGATGCCAACCTAACCAGAGTGACGGGAGCGGCACAATTCAGAAAAAGTGCTCAGCTCGCCGAGAAAATGCGATTCAAGCAATAAAATTAAAAATGCTTATAAAACATAAACCAAACGTTGGAGGTGGCCATTTCTTCATGCGCAGTGATAAACTCGGCACTCTAAAGCACCCGAGAGCGTTTTTTTCCATGCCAACCTAACCAGAGTGACGGGAGCGGCACAATTCAGAAAAAGTGCTCAGCTCGCCGAGAAAATGCGATTTAAGCAATAAAATTAAAAATGCTTATAAAACATAAACCAAACGTTGGAGGTGGTCATTTCTTCATGCGCAGTGATAAACTCGGCACTCTAAAGCACCCGAGAGCGTTTTTTTCCATGCCAACCTAACCAGAGTGACGGGAGCGGCACAATTCAGAAAAAGTGCTCAGCTCGCCGAGAAAATGCGATTTAAGCAATAAAATTAAAAATGCTTATAAAACATAAACCAAACGTTGTAGATGGTCATTTCTTATTACGCAGTAATAAACTCGGCACTCTAAAGCACCCGAGAGCGTTTTTTTCCATGCCAACCTAACCAGAGTGACGGGAGCGGCACAATTCAGAAAAAGTGCTCAGCTCGCCGAGAAAATGCGATTTAAGCAATAAAATTAAAAATGCTTATAAAACATAAACCAAACGTTGGAGGTGGTAATTTCTTCATGCGCAGTGATAAACTCGGCACTCTAAAGCACCCGAGAGCGTTTTATTCGATGCCAACCTAACCAGAGTGACGGGAGCGGCACAATTCAGAAAAAGCGCTCAGCTCGCCGAGAAAATGCGATTTAAGCAATAAAATTAAAAATGCTTATAAAACATAAACCAAACGTTGGAGGTGGTCATTTCTTCATGCGCAGTGATAAACTCGGCACTCTAAAGCACCCGAGAGCGTTTTTTTCGATGCCAACCTAACCAGAGTGACGGGAGCGGCACAATTCAGAAAAAGTGCTCAGCTCGCCGAGAAAATGCGATTTAAGCAATAAAATTAAAAATGCTTATAAAACATAAACCAAACGTTGTAGATGGTCATTTCTTATTACGCAGTAATAAACTCGGCACTCTAAAGCACCCGAGAGCGTTTTTTTCCATGCCAACCTAACCAGAGTGACGGGAGCGGCACAATTCAGAAAAAGTGCTCAGCTCGCCGAGAAAATGCGATTTAAGCAATAAAATTAAAAATGCTTATAAAACATAAACCAAACGTTGGAGGTGGCCATTTCTTCATGCGCAGTGATAAACTCGGCACTCTAAAGCACCCGAGAGCGTTTTTTTCCATGCCAACCTAACCAGAGTGACGGGAGCGGCACAATTCAGAAAAATAGCTCAGCTCGCCGAGAAAATGCGATTTAAGCAATAAAATTAAAAATGCTTATAAAACATAAACCAAACGTTGGAGGTGGCCATTTCTTCATGCGCAGTGATAAACTCGGCACTCTAAAGCACCCGAGAGCGTTTTTTTCCATGCCAACCTAACCAGAGTGACGGGAGCGGCACAATTCAGAAAAAGTGCTCAGCTCGCCGAGAAAATGCGATTTAAGCAATAAAATTAAAAATGCTTATAAAACATAAACCAAACGTTGTAGATGGTAATTTCTTATTACGCAGTAATAAACTCGGCACTCTAAAGCACCCGAGAGCGTTTTTTTCCATGCCAACCTAACCAGAGTGACGGGAGCGGCACAATTCAGAAAAAGTGCTCAGCTCGCCGAGAAAATGCGATTTAAGCAATAAAATTAAAAATGCTTATAAAACATAAACCAAACGTTGGAGGTGGTCATTTCTTCATGCGCAGTGATAAACTCGGCACTCTAAAGCACCCGAGAGCGTTTTTTTCGATGCCAACCTAACCAGAGTGACGGGAGCGGGACAATTCAGAAAAAGTGCTCAGCTCGCCGAGAAAATGCGATTTAAGCAATAAAATTAAAAATGCTTATAAAACATAAACCAAACGTTGGAGGTGGTCATTTCTTCATGCGCAGTGATAAACTCGGCACTCTAAAGCACCCGAGAGCGTTTTTTTCGATGCCAACCTAACCAGAGTGACGGGAGCGGCACAATTCAGAAAAAGCGCTCAGCTCGCCGAGAAAATGCGATTTAAGCAATAAAATTAAAAATGCTTATAAAACATAAACCAAACGTTGGAGGTTGTCATTTCTTCATGCGCAGTGATAAACTCGGCACTCTAAAGCACCCGAGAGCGTTTTTTTCCATGCCAACCTAACCAGAGTGACGGGAGCGGCACAATTCAGAAAAAGTGCTCAGCTCGCCGAGAAAATGCGATTTAAGCAATAAAATTAAAAATGCTTATAAAACATAAACCAAACGTTGGAGGTGGTCATTTCTTCATGCGCAGTGATAAACTCGGCACTCTAAAGCACCCGAGAGCGTTTTTTTCCATGCCAACCTAACCAGAGTGACGGGAGCGGCACAATTCAGAAAAAGTGCTCAGCTCGCCGAGAAAATGCGATTTAAGCAATAAAATTAAAAATGCTTATAAAACATAAACCAAACGTTGGAGGTGGCCATTTCTTCATGCGCAGTGATAAACTCGGCACTCTAAAGCACCCGAGAGCGTTTTTTTCCATGCCAACCTAACCAGAGTGACGGGAGCGGCACAATTCAGAAAAAGTGCTCAGCTCGCCGAGAAAATGCGATTTAAGCAACTAAATTAAAAATGCTTATAAAACATAAACCAAACGTTGGAGGTGGCCATTTCTTCATGCGCAGTGATAAACTCGGCACTCTAAAGCACCCGAGAGCGTTTTTTTCCATGCCAACCTAACCAGAGTGACGGGAGCGGCACAATTCAGAAAAAGTGCTCAGCTCGCCGAGAAAATGCGATTTAAGCAATAAAATTAAAAATGCTTATAAAACATAAACCAAACGTTGGAGGTGGTCATTTCTTCATGCGCAGTGATAAACTCGGCACTCTAAAGCACCCGAGAGCGTTTTTTTCCATGCCAACCTAACCAAAGTGACAGGAGCGGCACAATTCAGAAAAAGTGCTCAGCTCGCCGAGAAAATGCGATTTAAGCAATAAAATTAAAAATGCTTATAAAACATAAACCAAACGTTGGAGGTGGTCTTTTCTTCATGCGCAGTGATAAACTCGGCACTCTAAAGCACCCGAGAGCGTTTTTTTCCATGCCAACCTAAACAGAGTGACGGGAGCGGCACAATTCAGAAAAAGTGCTCAGCTCGCCGAGAAAATGCGATTTAAGCAATAAAATTAAAAATGCTTATAAAACATAAACCAAACGTTGTAGATGGTCATTTCTTATTACGCAGTAATAAACTCGGCACTCTAAAGCACCCGAGAGCGTTTTTTTCCATGCCAACCTAACCAGAGTGACGGGAGCGGCACAATTCAGAAAAAGTGCTCAGCTCGCCGAGAAAATGCGATTTAAGCAATAAAATTAAAAATGCTTATAAAACATAAACCAAACGTTGGAGGTGGTCATTTCTTCATGCGCAGTGATAAACTCGGCACTCTAAAGCACCCGAGAGCGTTTTTTTCGATGCCAACCTAACCAGAGTGACGGGAGCGGCACAATTCAGAAAAAGTGCTCAGCTCGCCGAGAAAATGCGATTTAAGCAATAAAATTAAAAATGCTTATTAAACATAAACCAAACGTTGGAGGTGGCCATTTCTTCATGCGCAGTGATAAACTCGGCACTCTAAAGCACCCGAGAGCGTTTTTTTCCATGCCAACCTAACCAGAGTGACGGGAGCGGCACAATTCAGAAAAAGTGCTCAGCTCGCCGAGAAAATGCGATTTAAGCAATAAAATTAAAAATGCTTATAAAACATAAACCAAACGTTGGAGGTGGTCATTTCTTCATGCGCAGTGATAAACTCGGCACTCTAAAGCACCCGAGAGCGTTTTTTTCCATGCCAACCTAACCAGAGTGACGGGAGCGGCACAATTCAGAAAAAGTGCTCAGCTCGCCGAGAAAATGCGATTTAAGCAATAAAATTAAAAATGCTTATAAAACATAAACCAAACGTTGGAGGTGGCCATTTCTTCATGCGCAGTGATAAACTCGGCACTCTAAAGCACCCGAGAGCGTTTTTTTGCATGCCAACCTAACCAGAGTGACGGGAGCGGCACAATTCAGAAAAAGTGCTCAGCTCGCCGAGAAAATGCGATTTAAGCAATAAAATTTAAAATGCTTATAAAACATAAACCAAACGTTGGAGGTGGCCATTTCTTCATGCGCAGTGATAAACTCGGCACTCTAAAGCACCCGAGAGCGTTTTTTTCCATGCCAACCTAACCAGAGTGACGGGAGCGGCACAATTCAGAAAAAGTGCTCAGCTCGCCGAGAAAATGCGATTTAAGCAATAAAATTAAAAATGCTTATAAAACATAAACCAAACGTTGGAGGTGGTCATTTCTTCATGCGCAGTGATAAACTCGGCACTCTAAAGCACCCGAGAGCGTTTTTTTCCATGCCAACCTAACCAGAGTGACAGGAGCGGCACAATTCAGAAAAAGTGCTCAGCTCGCCGAGAAAATGCGATTTAAGCAATAAACTTAAAAATGCTTATAAAACATAAACCAAACGTTGGAGGTGGTCTTTTCTTCATGCGCAGTGATAAACTCGGCACTCTAAAGCACCCGAGAGCGTTTTTTTCCATGCCAACCTAAACAGAGTGACGGGAGCGGCACTATTCAGAAAAAGTGCTCAGCTCGCCGAGAAAATGCGATTTAAGCAATAAAATTAAAAATGCTTATAAAACATAAACCAAACGTTGGAGGTGGCCATTTCTTCATGCGCAGTGATAAACTCGGCACTCTAAAGCACCCGAGAGCGTTTTTTTCCATGCCAACCTAACCAGAGTGACGGGAGCGGCACAATTCAGAAAAAGTGCTCAGCTCGCCGAGAAAATGCGATTCAAGCAATAAAATTAAAAATGCTTATAAAACATAAACCAAACGTTGGAGGTGGCCATTTCTTCATGCGCAGTGATAAACTCGGCACTCTAAAGCACCCGAGAGCGTTTTTTTCCATGCCAACCTAACCAGAGTGACGGGAGCGGCACAATTCAGAAAAAGTGCTCAGCTCGCCGAGAAAATGCGATTTAAGCAATAAAATTAAAAATGCTTATAAAACATAAACCAAACGTTGGAGGTGGTCATTTCTTCATGCGCAGTGATAAACTCGGCACTCTAAAGCACCCGAGAGCGTTTTTTTCCATGCCAACCTAACCAGAGTGACGGGAGCGGCACAATTCAGAAAAAGTGCTCAGCTCGCCGAGAAAATGCGATTTAAGCAATAAAATTAAAAATGCTTATAAAACATAAACCAAACGTTGTAGATGGTCATTTCTTATTACGCAGTAATAAACTCGGCACTCTAAAGCACCCGAGAGCGTTTTTTTCCATGCCAACCTAACCAGAGTGACGGGAGCGGCACAATTCAGAAAAAGTGCTCAGCTCGCCGAGAAAATGCGATTTAAGCAATAAAATTAAAAATGCTTATAAAACATAAACCAAACGTTGGAGGTGGTAATTTCTTCATGCGCAGTGATAAACTCGGCACTCTAAAGCACCCGAGAGCGTTTTATTCGATGCCAACCTAACCAGAGTGACGGGAGCGGCACAATTCAGAAAAAGCGCTCAGCTCGCCGAGAAAATGCGATTTAGGCAATAAAATTAAAAATGCTTATAAAACATAAACCAAACGTTGGAGGTGGTCATTTCTTCATGCACAGTGATAAACTCGGCACTCTAAAGCACCCGAGAGCGTTTTTTTCGATGCCAACCTAACCAGAGTGACGGGAGCGGCACAATTCAGAAAAAGTGCTCAGCTCGCCGAGAAAATGCGATTTAAGCAATAAAATTAAAAATGCTTATAAAACATAAACCAAACGTTGTAGATGGTCATTTCTTATTACGCAGTAATAAACTCGGCACTCTAAAGCACCCGAGAGCGTTTTTTTCCATGCCAACCTAACCAGAGTGACGGGAGCGGCACAATTCAGAAAAAGTGCTCAGCTCGCCGAGAAAATGCGATTTAAGCAATAAAATTAAAAATGCTTATAAAACATAAACCAAACGTTGGAGGTGGCCATTTCTTCATGCGCAGTGATAAACTCGGCACTCTAAAGCACCCGAGAGCGTTTTTTTCCATGCCAACCTAACCAGAGTGACGGGAGCGGCACAATTCAGAAAAATAGCTCAGCTCGCCGAGAAAATGCGATTTAAGCAATAAAATTAAAAATGCTTATAAAACATAAACCAAACGTTGGAGGTGGCCATTTCTTCATGCGCAGTGATAAACTCGGCACTCTAAAGCACCCGAGAGCGTTTTTTTCCATGCCAACCTAACCAGAGTGACGGGAGCGGCACAATTCAGAAAAAGTGCTCAGCTCGCCGAGAAAATGCGATTTAAGCAATAAAATTAAAAATGCTTATAAAACATAAACCAAACGTTGGAGGTGGTCATTTCTTCATGCGCAGTGATAAACTCGGCACTCTAAAGCACCCGAGAGCGTTTTTTTCCATGCCAACCTAACCAGAGTGACGGGAGCGGCACAATTCAGAAAAAGTGCTCAGCTCGCCGAGAAAATGCGATTTAAGCAATAAAATTAAAAATGCTTATAAAACATAAACCAAACGTTGGAGGTGGTCATTTCTTCATGCGCAGTGATAAACTCGGCACTCTAAAGCACCCGAGAGCGTTTTTTTCCATGCCAACCTAACCAGAGTGACGGGAGCGGCACAATTCAGAAAAAGTGCTCAGCTCGCCGAGAAAATGCGATTTAAGCAATAAAATTAAAAATGCTTATAAAACATAAACCAAACGTTGGAGGTGGTCATTTCTTCATGCGCAGTGATAAACTCGGCACTCTAAAGCACCCGAGAGCGTTTTTTTCGATGCCAACCTAACCAGAGTGACGGGAGCGGCACAATTCAGAAAAAGCGCTCAGCTAGCCGAGAAAATGCGATTTAAGCAATAAAATTAAAAATGCTTATAAAACATAAACCAAACGTTGGAGGTGGTCATTTCTTCATGCGCAGTGATAAACTCAGCACTCTAAAGCACCCGAGAGCGTTTTTTTCGATGCCAACCTAACCAGAGTGACGGGAGCGGCACAATTCAGAAAAAGCGCTCAGCTCGCCGAGAAAATGCGATTTAAGCAATAAAATTAAAAATGCTTATAAAACATAAACCAAACGTTGGAGGTGGTCATTTCTTCATGCGCAGTGATAAACTCGGCACTCTAAAGCACCCGAGAGCGTTTTTTTCGATGCCAACCTAACCAGAGTGACGGGAGCGGCACAATTCAGAAAAAGTGCTCAGCTCGCCGAGAAAATGCGATTTAAGCAATAAAATTAAAAATGCTTATAAAACATAAACCAAACGTTGGAGGTGGTCATTTCTTCATGCGCAGTAATAAACTCGGCACTCTAAAGCACCCGAGAGCGTTTTTTTTCCATGCCAACCTAACCAGAGTGACGGGAGCGGCACAATTCAGAAAAAGTGCTCAGCTCGCCGAGAAAATGCGATTTAAGCAATAAAATTAAAAATGCTTATAAAACATAAACCAAACGTTGGAGGTGGCCATTTCTTCATGCGCAGTGATAAACTCGGCACTCTAAAGCACCCGAGAGCGTTTTTTTCGATGCCAACCTAACCAGAGTGACGGGAGCGGCACAATTCAGAAAAAGTGCTCAGCTCGCCGAGAAAATGCGATTTAAGCAATAAAATTAAAAATGCTTATAAAACATAAACCAAACGTTGGAGGTGGTCATTTCTTCATGCGCAGTGATAAACTCGGCACTCTAAAGCACCCGAGAGCGTTTTTTTCCATGCCAACCTAACCAGAGTGACGGGAGCGGCACAATTCAGAAAAAGTGCTCAGCTCGCCGAGAAAATGCGATTTAAGCAATAAAATTAAAAATGCTTATAAAACATAAACCAAACGTTGGAGGTGGTCATTTCTTCATGCGCAGTGATAAACTCGGCACTCTAAAGCACCCGAGAGCGTTTTTTTCCATGCCAACCTAACCAGAGTGACGGGAGCGGCACAATTCAGAAAAAGTGCTCAGCTCGCCGAGAAAATGCGATTTAAGCAATAAAATTAAAAATGCTTATAAAACATAAACCAAACGTTGGAGGTGGTCATTTCTTCATGCGCAGTGATAAACTCGGCACTCTAAAGCACCCGAGAGCGTTTTTTTTCGATGCCAACCTAACCAGAGTGACGGGAGCGGCACAATTCAGAAAAAGCGCTCAGCTCGCCGAGAAAATGCGATTTAAGCAATAAAATTAAAAATGCTTATAAAACATAAACCAAACGTTGGAGGTGGTCATTTCTTCATGCGCAGTGATAAACTCGGCACTCTAAAGCACCCGAGAGCGTTTTTTTCGATGTCAACCTAACCAGAGTGACGGGAGCGGCACAATTCAGAAAAAGCGCTCAGCTCGCCGAGAAAATGCGATTTAAGCAATAAAATTAAAAATGCTTATAAAACATAAACCAAACGTTGGGAGGTGGTCATTTCTTCATGCGCAGTGATAAACTCGGCACTCTAAAGCACCCGAGAGCGTTTTTTTCGATGCCAACCTAACCAGAGTGACGGGAGCGGCACAATTCAGAAAAAGTGCTCAGCTCGCCGAGAAAATGCGATTTAAGCAATAAAATTAAAAATGCTTATAAAACATAAACCAAACGTTGGAGGTGGTCATTTCTTCATGCGCAGTGATAAACTCGGCACTATAAAGCACCCGAGAGCGTTTTTTTCGATGCCAACCTAACCAGAGTGACGGGAGCGGCACATTTCAGAAAAAGCGCTCAGCTCGCCGAGAAAATGCGATTTAAGCAATAAAATTTAAAATGCTTATAAAACATAAACCAAACGTTGTAGATGGTCATTTCTTATTACGCAGTAATAAACTCGGCACTCTAAAGCACCCGAGAGCGTTTTTTTCCATGCCAACCTAACCAGAGTGACGGGAGCGGCACAATTCAGAAAAAGTGCTCAGCTCGCCGAGAAAATGCGATTTAAGCAATAAAATTAAAAATGCTTATAAAACATAAACCAAACGTTGTAGATGGTAATTTCTTATTACGCAGTAATAAACTCGGCACTCTAAAGCACCCGAGAGCGTTTTTTTCCATGCCAACCTAACCAGAGTGACGGGAGCGGCACAATTCAGAAAAAGTGCTCAGCTCGCCGAGAAAATGCGATTTAAGCAATAAAATTAAAAATGCTTATAAAACATAAACCAAACGTTGGAGGTGGTCATTTCTTCATGCGCAGTGATAAACTCGGCACTCTAAAGCACCCGAGAGCGTTTTTTTCGATGCCAACCTAACCAGAGTGACGGGAGCGGGACAATTCAGAAAAAGTGCTCAGCTCGCCGAGAAAATGCGATTTAAGCAATAAAATTTAAAACGCTTATAAAACATAAACCAAACGTTGTAGATGGTCATTTCTTATTACGCAGTAATAAACTCGGCACTCTAAAGCACCCGAGAGCGTTTTTTTCCATGCCAACCTAACCAGAGTGACGGGAGCGGCACAATTCAGAAAAAGTGCTCAGCTCGCCGAGAAAATGCGATTTAAGCAATAAAATTAAAAATGCTTATAAAACATAAACCAAACGTTGGAGATGGTCATTTCTTCATGTGCAGTGATAAACTCGGCACTCTAAAGCACCCGAGAGCGTTTTTTTCCATGCCAACCTAACCAGAGTGACGGGAGCGGCACAATTCAGAAAAAGTGCTCAGCTCGCCGAGAAAATGCGATTTAAGCAATAAAATTAAAAATGCTTATAAAACATAAACCAAACGTTGGAGGTGGCCATTTCTTCATGCGCAGTGATAAACTCGGCACTCTAAAGCACCCGAGAGCGTTTTTTTCCATGCCAACCTAACCAGAGTGACGGGAGCGGCACAATTCAGAAAAAGTGCTCAGCTCGCCGAGAAAATGCGATTTAAGCAATAAAATTAAAAATGCTTATAAAACATAAACCAAACGTTGGAGGTGGTCATTTCTTCATGCGCAGTGATAAACTCGGCACTCTAAAGCACCCGAGAGCGTTTTTTTCCATGCCAACCTAACCAGAGTGACGGGAGCGGCACAATTCAGAAAAAGTGCTCAGCTCGCCGAGAAAATGCGATCTAAGCAATAAAATTAAAAATGCTTATAAAACATAAACCAAACGTTGTAGATGGTAATTTCTTATTACGCAGTAATAAACTCGGCACTCTAAAGCACCCGAGAGCGTTTTTTTCCATGCCAACCTAACCAGAGTGACGGGAGCGGCACAATTCAGAAAAAGTGCTCAGCTCGCCGAGAAAATGCGATTTAAGCAATAAAATTAAAAATGCTTATAAAACATAAACCAAACGTTGGAGGTGGTCATTTCTTCATGCGCAGTGATAAACTCGGCACTCTAAAGCACCCGAGAGCGTTTTTTTCGATGCCAACCTAACCAGAGTGACGGGAGCGGGACAATTCAGAAAAAGTGCTCAGCTCGCCGAGAAAATGCGATTTAAGCAATAAAATTTAAAACGCTTATAAAACATAAACCAAACGTTGTAGATGGTCATTTCTTATTACGCAGTAATAAACTCGGCACTCTAAAGCACCCGAGAGCGTTTTTTTCCATGCCAACCTAACCAGAGTGACGGGAGCGGCACAATTCAGAAAAAGTGCTCAGCTCGCCGAGAAAATGCGATTTAAGCAATAAAATTAAAAATGCTTATAAAACATAAACCAAACGTTGGAGATGGTCATTTCTTCATGCGCAGTGATAAACTCGGCACTCTAAAGCACCCGAGAGCGTTTTTTTCCATGCCAACCTAACCAGAGTGACGGGAGCGGCACAATTCAGAAAAAGTGCTCAGCTCGCCGAGAAAATGCGATTTAAGCAATAAAATTAAAAATGCTTATAAAACATAAACCAAACGTTGGAGGTGGCCATTTCTTCATGCGCAGTGATAAACTCGGCACTCTAAAGCACCCGAGAGCGTTTTTTTCCATGCCAACCTAACCAGAGTGACGGGAGCGGCACAATTCAGAAAAAGTGCTCAGCTCGCCGAGAAAATGCGATTTAAGCAATAAAATTAAAAATGCTTATAAAACATAAACCAAACGTTGGAGGTGGTCATTTCTTCATGCGCAGTGATAAACTCGGCACTCTAAAGCACCCGAGAGCGTTTTTTTCCATGCCAACCTAACCAGAGTGACGGGAGCGGCACAATTCAGAAAAAGTGCTCAGCTCGCCGAGAAAATGCGATCTAAGCAATAAAATTAAAAATGCTTATAAAACATAAACCAAACGTTGGAGGTGGTCATTTCTTCATGCGCAGTGATAAACTCGGCACTCTAAAGCACCCGAGAGCGTTTTTTTCGATGCCAACCTAACCAGAGTGACGGGAGCGGCACAATTCAGAAAAAGTGTTCAGCTCGCCGAGAAAATGCGATTTAAGCAATAAAATTAAAAATGCTTATAAAACATAAACCAAACGTTGGAGGTGGTCATTTCTTCATGCGCAGTGATAAACTCGGCACTCTAAAGCACCCGAGAGCGTTTTTTTCGATGCCAACCTAACCAGAGTGACGGGAGCGGCACAATTCAGAAAAAGCGCTCAGCTCGCCGAGAAAATGCGATTTAAGCAATAAAATTAAAAATGCTTATAAAACATAAACCAAACGTTGGAGGTGGTCATTTCTTCATGCGCAGTGATAAACTCGGCACTCTAAAGCACCCGAGAGCGTTTTTTTCGATGCCAACCTAACCAGAGTGACGGGAGCGGCACAATTCAGAAAAAGCGCTCAGATCGCCGAGAAAATGCGATTTAAGCAATAAAATTAAAAATGCTTATAAAACATAAACCAAACGTTGTAGATGGTCATTTCTTATTACGCAGTAATAAACTCGGCACTCTAAAGCACCCGAGAGCGTTTTTTTCGACGCCAACCTAACCAGAGTGACGGGAGCGGCACAATTCAGAAAAAGCGCTCAGCTCGCCGAGAAAATGCGATTTAAGCAATAAAATTAAAAATGCTTATAAAACATAAACCAAACGTTGGAGGTGGTCATTTCTTCATGCACAGTGATAAACTCGGCACTCTAAAGCACCCGAGAGCGTTTTTTTCGATGCCAACCTAACCAGAGTGACGGGAGCGGCACAATTCAGAAAAAGTGCTCAGCTCGCCGAGAAAATGCGATTTAAGCAATAAAATTAAAAATGCTTATAAAACATAAACCAAACGTTGGAGGTGGTCATTTCTTCATGCGCAGTGATAAACTCGGCACTCTAAAGCACCCGAGAGCGTTTTTTTCGATGCCAACCTAACCAGAGTGACGGGAGCGGCACAATTCAGAAAAAGTGCTCAGCTCGCAGAGAAAATGCGATTTAAGCAATAAAATTAAAAATGCTTATAAAACATAAACCAAACGTTGTAGATGGTCATTTCTTATTACGCAGTAATAAACTCGGCACTCTAAAGCACCCGAGAGCGTTTTTTTCGATGCCAACCTAACCAGAGTGACGGGAGCGGCACAATTCAGAAAAAGCGCTCAGCTCGCCGAGAAAATGCGATTTAAGCAATAAAATTAAAAATGCTTATAAAACATAAACCAAACGTTGGAGGTGGTCATTTCTTCATGCACAGTGATAAACTCGGCACTCTAAAGCACCCGAGAGCGTTTTTTTCGATGCCAACCTAACCAGAGTGACGGGAGCGGCACAATTCAGAAAAAGTGCTCAGCTCGCCGAGAAAATGCGATTTAAGCAATAAAATTAAAAATGCTTATAAAACATAAACCAAACGTTGTAAATGGTCATTTCTTATTACGCAGTAATAAACTCGGCACTCTAAAGCACCCGAGAGCGTTTTTTTCGATGCCAACCTAACCAGAGTGACGGGAGCGGCACAATACAGAAAAAGCGCTCAGCTCGCCGAGAAAATGCGATTTAAGCAATAAAATTAAAAATGCTTATAAAACATAAACCAAACGTTGGAGGTGGTCTTTTCTTCATGCGCAGTGATAAACTCGGCACTCTAAAGCACCCGAGAGCGTTTTTTTCCATGCCAACCTAAACAGAGTGACGGGAGCGGCACAATTCAGAAAAAGTGCTCAGCTCGCCGAGAAAATGCGATTTAAGCAATAAAATTAAAAATGCTTATAAAACATAAACCAAACGTTGTAGATGGTCATTTCTTATTACGCAGTAATTAAATCGGCACTCTAAAGCACCCGAGAGCGTTTTTTTCCATGCCAACCTAACCAGAGTGACGGGAGCGGCACAATTCAGAAAAAGTGCTCAGCTCGCCGAGAAAATGCGATTTAAGCAATAAAATTAAAAATGCTTATAAAACATAAACCAAACGTTGGAGGTGGTCATTTCTTCATGCGCAGTGATAAACTCGGCACTCTAAAGCACCCGAGAGCGTTTTTTTCGATGCCAACCTAACCAGAGTGACGGGAGCGGCACAATTCAGAAAAAGTGCTCAGCTCGCCGAGAAAATGCGATTTAAGCAATAAAATTAAAAATGCTTATAAAACATAAACCAAACGTTGGAGGTGGTCATTTCTTCATGCGCGGTGATAAACTCGGCACTCTAAAGCACCCGAGAGCGTTTTTTTCCATGCCAACCTAACCAGAGTGACGGGAGCGGCACAATTCAGAAAAAGTGCTCAGCTCGCCGAGAAAATGCGATTTAAGCAATAAAATTAAAAATGCTTATAAAACATAAACCAAACGTTGGAGGTGGTCTTTTCTTCATGCGCAGTGATAAACTCGGCACTCTAAAGCACCCGAGAGCGTTTTTTTCCATGCCAACCTAAACAGAGTGACGGGAGCGGCACAATTCAGAAAAAGTGCTCAGCTCGCCGAGAAAATGCGATTTAAGCAATAAAATTAAAAATGCTTATAAAACATAAACCAAACGTTGTAGATGGTCATTTCTTATTACGCAGTAATTAAATCGGCACTCTAAAGCACCCGAGAGCGTTTTTTTCCATGCCAACCTAACCAGAGTGACGGGAGCGGCACAATTCAGAAAAAGTGCTCAGCTCGCCGAGAAAATGCGATTTAAGCAATAAAATTAAAAATGCTTATAAAACATAAACCAAACGTTGGAGGTGGTCATTTCTTCATGCGCAGTGATAAACTCGGCACTCTAAAGCACCCGAGAGCGTTTTTTTCGATGCCAACCTAACCAGAGTGACGGGAGCGGCACAATTCAGAAAAAGTGCTCAGCTCGCCGAGAAAATGCGATTTAAGCAATAAAATTAAAAATGCTTATAAAACATAAACCAAACGTTGGAGGTGGTCATTTCTTCATGCACAGTGATAAACTCGGCACTCTAAAGCACCCGAGAGCGTTTTTTTCCATGCCAACCTAACCAGAGTGACGGGAGCGGCACAATTCAGAAAAAGTGCTCAGCTCGCCGAGAAAATGCGATTTAAGCAATAAAATTAAAAATGCTTATAAAACATAAACCAAACGTTGGAGGAGGTCATTTCTTCATGCGCAGTGATAAACTCGGCACTCTAAAGCACCCGAGAGCGTTTTTTTCGATGCCAACCTAACCAGAGTGACGGGAGCGGCACAATTCAGAAAAAGTGCTCAGCTCGCCGAGAAAATGCGATTTAAGCAATAAAATTAAAAATGCTTATAAAACATAAACCAAACGTTGGAGGTGGTCATTTCTTCATGCGCAGTGATAAACTCGGCACTCTAAAGCACCCGAGAGCGTTTTTTTCCATGCCAACCTAACCAGAGTGACGGGAGCGGCACAATTCAGAAAAAGTGCTCAGCTCGCCGAGAAAATGCGATTTAAGCAATAAAATTAAAAATGCTTATAAAACATAAACCAAACGTTGGAGGTGGTCATTTCTTCATGCGCAGTGATAAACTCGGCACTCTAAAGCACCCGAGAGCATTTTTTTCCATGCCAACCTAACCAGAGTGACGGGAGCGGCACAATTCAGAAAAAGTGCTCAGCTCGCCGAGAAAATGCGATTTAAGCAATAAAATTAAAAATGCTTATAAAACATAAACCAAACGTTGTAGATGGTCATTTCTTATTACGCAGTAATAAATTCGGCACTCTAAAGCACCCGAGAGCGTTTTTTTCCATGCCAACCTAACCAGAGTGACGGGAGCGGCACAATTCAGAAAAAGTGCTCAGCTCGCCGAGAAAATGCGATTTAAGCAATAAAATTAAAAATGCTTATAAAACATAAACCAAACGTTGGAGGTGGTCATTTCTTCATGCGCAGTGATAAACTCGGCACTCTAAAGCACCCGAGAGCGTTTTATTCGATGCCAACCTAACCAGAGTGACGGGAGCGGCACAATTCAGAAAAAGCGCTCAGCTCGCCGAGAAAATGCGATTTAAGCAATAAAATTAAAAATGCTTATAAAACATAAACCAAACGTTGGAGGTGGTCATTTCTTCATGCGCGGTGATAAACTCGGCACTCTAAAGCACCCGAGAGCGTTTTTTTCCATGCCAACCTAACCAGAGTGACGGGAGCGGCACAATTCAGAAAAAGTGCTCAGCTCGCCGAGAAAATGCGATTTAAGCAATAAAATTAAAAATGCTTATAAAACATAAACCAAACGTTGGAGGTGGTCATTTCTTCATGCGCAGTGATAAACTCGGCACTCTAAAGCACCCGAGAGCGTTTTTTTCGATGCCAACCTAACCAGAGTGACGGGAGCGGCACAATTCAGAAAAAGTGCTCAGCTCGCCGAGAAAATGCGATTTAAGCAATAAAATTAAAAATGCTTATAAAACATAAACCAAACGTTGTAGATGGTCATTTCTTATTACGCAGTAATAAACTCGGCACTCTAAAGCACCCGAGAGCGTTTTTTTCCATGCCAACCTAACCAGAGTGACGGGAGCGGCACAATTCAGAAAAAGTGCTCAGCTCGCCGAGAAAATGCGATTTAAGCAATACAATTAAAAATGCTTATAAAACATAAACCAAACGTTGGAGGTGGTCATTTCTTCATGTGCAGTGATAAACTCGGCACTCTAAAGCACCCGAGAGCGTTTTTTTCCATGCCAACCTAACCAGAGTGACGGGAGCGGCACAATTCAGAAAAAGTGCTCAGCTCGCCGAGAAAATGCGATTTAAGCAATAAAATTAAAAATGCTTATAAAACATAAACCAAACGTTGGAGGTGGTCATTTCTTCATGCGCAGTGATAAACTCGGCACTCTAAAGCACCCGAGAGCGTTTTTTTCGATGCCAACCTAACCAGAGTGACGGGAGCGGCACAATTCAGAAAAAGTGCTCAGCTCGCCGAGAAAATGCAATTTAAGCAATAAAATTTAAAATGCTTATAAAACATAAACCAAACGTTGTAGATGGTCATTTCTTATTACGCAGTAATAAACTCGGCACTCTAAAGCACCCGAGAGCGTTTTTTTCCATGCCAACCTAACCAGAGTGACGGGAGCGGCACAATTCAGAAAAAGTGCTCAGCTCGCCGAGAAAATGCGATTTAAGCAATAAAATTAAAAATGCTTATAAAACATAAACCAAACGTTGGAGGTGGTCTTTTCTTCATGCGCAGTGATAAACTCGGCACTCTAAAGCACCCGAGAGCGTTTTTTTCCATGCCAACCTAAACAGAGTGACGGGAGCGGCACAATTCAGAAAAAGTGCTCAGCTCGCCGAGAAAATGCGATTTAAGCAATAAAATTAAAAATGCTTATAAAACATAAACCAAACGTTGTAGATGGTCATTTCTTATTACGCAGTAATAAACTCGGCACTCTAAAGCACCCGAGAGCGTTTTTTTCCATGCCAACCTAACCAGAGTGACGGGAGCGGCACAATTCAGAAAAAGTGCTCAGCTCGCCGAGAAAATGCGATTTAAGCAATAAAATTAAAAATGCTTATAAAACATAAACCAAACGTTGGAGGTGGTCATTTCTTCATGCGCAGTGATAAACTCGGCACTCTAAAGCACCCGAGAGCGTTTTTTTCGATGCCAACCTAACCAGAGTGACGGGAGCGGCACAATTCAGAAAAAGTGCTCAGCTCGCCGAGAAAATGCGATTTAAGCAATAAAATTAAAAATGCTTATAAAACATAAACCAAACGTTGGAGGTGGTCATTTCTTCATGCACAGTGATAAACTCGGCACTCTAAAGCACCCGAGAGCGTTTTTTTCCATGCCAACCTAACCAGAGTGACGGGAGCGGCACAATTCAGAAAAAGTGCTCAGCTCGCCGAGAAAATGCGATTTAAGCAATAAAATTAAAAATGCTTATAAAACATAAACCAAACGTTGGAGGTGGTCATTTCTTCATGCGCAGTGATAAACTCGGCACTCTAAAGCACCCGAGAGCGTTTTTTTCCATGCCAACCTAACCAGAGTGACGGGAGCGGCACAATTCAGAAAAAGTGCTCAGCTCGCCGAGAAAATGCGATTTAAGCAATAAAATTAAAAATGCTTATAAAACATAAACCAAACGTTGGAGGTGGTCATTTCTTCATGCACAGTGATAAACTCGGCACTCTAAAGCACCCGAGAGCGTTTTTTTCGATGCCAACCTAACCAGAGTGACGGGAGCGGCACAATTCAGAAAAAGTGCTCAGCTCGCCGAGAAAATGCGATTTAAGCAATAAAATTAAAAATGCTTATAAAACCTAAACCAAACGTTGGAGGTGGTCATTTCTTCATGCGCAGTGATAAACTCGGCACTCTAAAGCACCCGAGAGCGTTTTTTTGGATGCCAACCTAACCAGAGTGACGGGAGCGGCACAATTCAGAAAAAGTGCTCAGCTCGCCGAGAAAATGCGATTTAAGCAATAAAATTAAAAATGCTTATAAAACATAAACCAAACGTTGGAGGTGGTCATTTCTTCATGCGCAGTGATAAACTCGGCACTCTAAAGCACCCGAGAGCGTTTTATTCGATGCCAACCTAACCAGAGTGACGGGAGCGGCACAATTCAGAAAAAGTGCTCAGCTCGCCGAGAAAATGCGATTTAAGCAATAAAATTAAAAATGCTTATAAAACATAAACCAAACGTTGGAGGTGGTCATTTCTTCATGCGCAGTGATAAACTCGGCACTCTAAAGCACCCGAGAGCGTTTTTTTCGATGCCAACCTAACCAGAGTGACGGGAGCGGCACAATTCAGAAAAAGTGCTCAGCTCGCCGAGAAAATGCGATTTAAGCAATAAAATTAAAAATGCTTATAAAACATAAACCAAACGTTGGAGTTGGTCATTTCTTCATGCGCAGTGATAAACTCGGCACTCTAAAGCACCCGAGAGCGTTTTTTTCGATGCCAACCTAACCAGAGTGACGGGAGCGGCACAATTCAGAAAAAGTGCTCAGCTCGCCGAGAAAATGCGATTTAAGCAATAAAATTAAAAATGCTTATAAAACATAAACCAAACGTTGGAGGTGGTCATTTCTTCATGCGCAGTGATAAACTCGGCACTCTAAAGCACCCAAGAGCGTTTTTTTCGATGCCAACCTAACCAGAGTGACGGGAGCGGCACAATTCAGAAAAAGCGCTCAGCTCGCCGAGAAAATGCGATTTAAGCAATAAAATTAAAAATGCTTATAAAACATAAACCAAACGTTGGAGGTGGTCATTTCTTCATGCACAGTGATAAACTCGGCACTCTAAAGCACCCGAGAGCATTTTTTTCGATGCCAACCTAACCAGAGTGACGGGAGCGGCACAATTCAGAAAAAGTGCTCAGCTCGCCGAGAAAATGCGATTTAAGCAATAAAATTAAAAATGCTTATAAAACATAAACCAAACGTTGTAGATGGTCATTTCTTATTACGCAGTAATAAACTCGGCACTCTAAAGCACCCGAGAGCGTTTTTTTCGATGCCAACCTAACCAGAGTGACGGGAGCGGCACAATTCAGAAAAAGCGCTCAGCTCGCCGAGAAAATGCGATTTAAGCAATAAAATTAAAAATGCTTATAAAACATAAACCAAACGTTGGAGGTGGTCATTTCTTCATGCACAGTGATAAACTCGGCACTCTAAAGCACCCGAGAGCGTTTTTTTCGATGCCAACCTAACCAGAGTGACGGGAGCGGCACAATTCAGAAAAAGTGCTCAGCTCGCCGAGAAAATGCGATTTAAGCAATAAAATTAAAAATGCTTATAAAACATAAACCAAACGTTGTAAATGGTCATTTCTTATTACGCAGTAATAAACTCGGCACTCTAAAGCACCCGAGAGCGTTTTTTTCGATGCCAACCTAACCAGAGTGACGGGAGCGGCACAATTCAGAAAAAGCGCTCAGCTCGCCGAGAAAATGCGATTTAAGCAATAAAATTAAAAATGCTTATAAAACATAAACCAAACGTTGGAGGTGGTCTTTTCTTCATGTGCAGTGATAAACTCGGCACTCTAAAGACCCCGAGAGCGTTTTTTTCCATGCCAACCTAAACAGAGTGACGGGAGCGGCACAATTCAGAAAAAGTGCTCAGCTCGCCGAGAAAATGCGATTTAAGCAATAAAATTAAAAATGCTTATAAAACATAAACCAAACGTTGTAGATGGTCATTTCTTATTACGCAGTAATAAACTCGGCACTCTAAAGCACCCGAGAGCGTTTTTTTCCATGCCAACCTAACCAGAGTGACGGGAGCGGCACAATTCAGAAAAAGTGCTCAGCTCGCCGAGAAAATGCGATTTAAGCAATAAAATTAAAAATGCTTATAAAACATAAACCAAACGTTGGAGGTGGTCATTTCTTCATGCGCAGTGATAAACTCGGTACTCTAAAGCACCCGAGAGCGTTTTTTTCGATGCCAACCTAACCAGAGTGACGGGAGCGGCACAATTCAGAAAAAGTGCTCAGCTCGCCGAGAAAATGCGATTTAAGCAATAAAATTAAAAATGCTTATAAAACATAAACCAAACGTTGGAGGTGGTCATTTCTTCATGCGCAGTGATAAACTCGGCACTCTAAAGCACCCGAGAGCGTTTTTTTCGATGCCAACCTAACCAGAGTGACGGGAGCGGCACAATTCAGAAAAAGTGCTCAGCTCGCCGAGAAAATGCGATTTAAGCAATAAAATTAAAAATGCTTATAAAACATAAACCAAACGTTGGAGGTGGTCATTTCTTCATGCGCAGTGATAAACTCGGCACTCTAAAGCACCCGAGAGCGTTTTTTTCGATGCCAACCTAACCAGAGTGACGGGAGCGGCACAATTCAGAAAAAGTGCTCAGCTCGCCGAGAAAATGCGATTTAAGCAATACAATTAAAAATGCTTATAAAACATAAACCAAACGTTGTAAATGGTCATTTCTTATTACGCAGTAATAAACTCGGCACTCTAAAGCACCCGAGAGCGTTTTTTTCGATGCCAACCTAACCAGAGTGACGGGAGCGGCACAATTCAGAAAAAGCGCTCAGCTCGCCGAGAAAATGCGATTTAAGCAATAAAATTAAAAATGCTTATAAAACATAAACCAAACGTTGGAGGTGGTCTTTTCTTCATGTGCAGTGATAAACTCGGCACTCTAAAGCACCCGAGAGCGTTTTTTTCCATGCCAACCTAAACAGAGTGACGGGAGCGGCACAATTCAGAAAAAGTGCTCAGCTCGCCGAGAAAATGCGATTTAAGCAATAAAATTAAAAATGCTTATAAAACATAAACCAAACGTTGTAGATGGTCATTTCTTATTACGCAGTAATAAACTCGGCACTCTAAAGCACCCGAGAGCGTTTTTTTCCATGCCAACCTAACCAGAGTGACGGGAGCGGCACAATTCAGAAAAAGTGCTCAGCTCGCCGAGAAAATGCGATTTAAGCAATAAAATTAAAAATGCTTATAAAACATAAACCAAACGTTGTAGATGGTCATTTCTTATTACGCAGTGATAAACTCGGCACTCTAAAGCACCCGAGAGCGTTTTTTTCCATGCCAACCTAACCAGAGTGACGGGAGCGGCACAATTCAGAAAAAGTGCTCAGCTCGCCGAGAAAATGCGATTTAAGCAATAAAATTAAAAATGCTTATAAAACATAAACCAAACGTTGGAGGTGGTCATTTCTTCATGCGCAGTGATAAACTCGGCACTCTAAAGCACCCGAGAGCGTTTTTTTCCATGCCAACCTAACCAGAGTGACGGGAGCGGCACAATTCAGAAAAAGTGCTCAGCTCGCCGAGAAAATGCGATTTAAGCAATAAAATTAAAAATGCTTATAAAACATAAACCAAACGTTGGAGGTGGTCATTTCTTCATGCGCAGTGATAAACTCGGCACTCTAAAGCACCCGAGAGCGTTTTTTTCCATGCCAACCTAACCAGAGTGACGGGAGCGGCACAATTCAGAAAAAGTGCTCAGCTCGCCGAGAAAATGCGATTTAAGCAATAAAATTAAAAATGCTTATAAAACATAAACCAAACGTTGTAGATGGTCATTTCTTATTACGCAGTAATAAACTCGGCACTCTAAAGCACCCGAGAGCGTTTTTTTCCATGCCAACCTAACCAGAGTGACGGGAGCGGCACAATTCAGAAAAAGTGCTCAGCTCGCCGAGAAAATGCGATTTAAGCAATAAAATTAAAAATGCTTATAAAACATAAACCAAACGTTGGAGGTGGTCATTTCTTCATGCGCAGTGATAAACTCGGCACTCTAAAGCACCCGAGAGCGTTTTATTCGATGCCAACCTAACCAGAGTGACGGGAGCGGCACAATTCAGAAAAAGCGCTCAGCTCGCCGAGAAAATGCGATTTAAGCAATAAAATTAAAAATGCTTATAAAACATAAACCAAACGTTGGAGGTGGTCATTTCTTCATGCGCGGTGATAAACTCGGCACTCTAAAGCACCCGAGAGCGTTTTTTTCCATGCCAACCTAACCAGAGTGACGGGAGCGGCACAATTCAGAAAAAGTGCTCAGCTCGCCGAGAAAATGCGATTTAAGCAATAAAATTAAAAATGCTTATAAAACATAAACCAAACGTTGGAGGTGGTCATTTCTTCATGCGCAGTGATAAACTCGGCACTCTAAAGCACCCGAGAGCGTTTTTTTCGATGCCAACCTAACCAGAGTGACGGGAGCGGCACAATTCAGAAAAAGTGCTCAGCTCGCCGAGTAAATGCGATTTAAGCAATAAAATTAAAAATGCTTATAAAACATAAACCAAACGTTGGAGGTGGTCATTTCTTCATGCGCAGTGATAAACTCGGCACTCTAAAGCACCCGAGAGCGTTTTTTTCGATGCCAACCTAACCAGAGTGACGGGAGCGGCACAATTCAGAAAAAGTGCTCAGCTCGCCGAGAAAATGCGATTTAAGCAATAAAATTAAAAATGCTTATAAAACATAAACCAAACGTTGGAGGTGGTCATTTCTTCATGCGCAGTGATAAACTCGGCACTCTAAAGCACCCGAGAGCGTTTTTTTCCATGCCAACCTAACCAGAGTGACGGGAGCGGCACAATTCAGAAAAAGCGCTCAGCTCGCCGAGAAAATGCGATTTAAGCAATTTAATTAAAAATGCTTATAAAACATAAACCAAACGTTGGAGGTGGTCATTTCTTCATGCACAGTGATAAACTCGGCACTCTAAAGCACCCGAGAGCGTTTTTTTCGATGCCAACCTAACCAGAGTGACGGGAGCGGCACAATTCAGAAAAAGTGCTCAGCTCGCCGAGAAAATGCGATTTAAGCAATAAAATTAAAAATGCTTATAAAACATAAACCAAACGTTGGAGGTGGTCATTTCTTCATGCGCAGTGATAAACTCGGCACTCTAAAGCACCCGAGAGCGTTTTTTTCGATGCCAACCTAACCAGAGTGACGGGAGCGGCACAATTCAGAAAAAGTGCTCAGCTCGCCGAGAAAATGCGATTTAAGCAATAAAATTAAAAATGCTTATAAAACATAAACCAAACGTTGGAGGTGGTCATTTCTTCATGCGCAGTGATAAACTCGGGACTCTAAAGCACCCGAGAGCGTTTTATTCGATGCCAACCTAACCAGAGTGACGGGAGCGGCACAATTCAGAAAAAGTGCTCAGCTCGCCGAGAAAATGCGATTTAAGCAATAAAATTAAAAATGCTTATAAAACATAAACCAAACGTTGGAGGTGGTCATTTCTTCATGCGCAGTGATAAACTCGGCACTCTAAAGCACCCGAGAGCGTTTTTTTCGATGCCAACCTAACCAGAGTGACGGGAGCGGCACAATTCAGAAAAAGCGCTCAGCTCGCCGAGAAAATGCGATTTAAGCAATAAAATTAAAAATGCTTATAAAACATAAACCAAACGTTGGAGGTGGTCATTTCTTCATGCGCAGTGATAAACTCGGCACTCTAAAGCACCCGAGAGCGTTTTTTTCGATGCCAACCTAACCAGAGTGACGGGAGCGGCACAATTCAGAAAAAGTGCTCAGCTCGCCGAGAAAATGCGATTTAAGCAATAAAATTAAAAATGCTTATAAAACATAAACCAAACGTTGGAGGTGGTCATTTCTTCATGCGCAGTGATAAACTCGGCACTCTAAAGCACCCGAGAGCGTTTTTTTCGATGCCAACCTAACCAGAGTGACGGGAGCGGCACAATTCAGAAAAAAGTGCTCAGCTCGCCGAGAAAATGCGATTTAAGCAATAAAATTAAAAATGCTTATAAAACATAAACCAAACGTTGGAGGTGGTCATTTCTTCATGCGCAGTGATAAACTCGGCACTCTAAAGCACCCGAGAGCGTTTTTTTCGATGCCAACCTAACCAGAGTGACGGGAGCGGCACAATTCAGAAAAAGTGCTCAGCTCGCCGAGAAAATGCAATTTAAGCAATAAAATTTAAAATGCTTATAAAACATAAACCAAACGTTGTAGATGGTCATTTCTTATTACGCAGTAATAAACTCGGCACTCTAAAGCACCCGAGAGCGTTTTTTTCCATGCCAACCTAACCAGAGTGACGGGAGCGGCACAATTCAGAAAAAGTGCTCAGCTCGCCGAGAAAATGCGATTTAAGCAATAAAATTAAAAATGCTTATAAAACATAAACCAAACGTTGGAGGTGGTCATTTCTTCATGCGCAGTGATAAACTCGGCACTCTAAAGCACCCGAGAGCGTTTTTTTCCATGCCAACCTAACCAGAGTGACGGGAGCGGCACAATTCAGAAAAAGTGCTCAGCTCGCCGAGAAAATGCGATTTAAGCAATAAAATTAAAAATGCTTATAAAACATAAACCAAACGTTGGAGGTGGTCATTTCTTCATGCGCAGTGATAAACTCGGCACTCTAAAGCACCCGAGAGCGTTTTATTTGATGCCAACCTAACCAGAGTGACGGGAGCGGCACAATTCAGAAAAAGTGCTCAGCTCGCCGAGAAAATGCGATTTAAGCAATAAAATTAAAAATGCTTATAAAACATAAACCAAACGTTGGAGGTGGTCATTTCTTCATGCGCAGTGATAAACTCGGCACTCTAAAGCACCCGAGAGCGTTTTTTTCGATGCCAACCTAACCAGAGTGACGGGAGCGGCACAATTCAGAAAAAGCGCTCAGCTCGCCGAGAAAATGCGATTTAAGCAATAAAATTAAAAATGCTTATAAAACATAAACCAAACGTTGGAGGTGGTCATTTCTTCATGCACAGTGATAAACTCGGCACTCTAAAGCACCCGAGAGCGTTTTTTTCGATGCCAACCTAACCAGAGTGACGGGAGCGGCACAATTCAGAAAAAGTGCTCAGCTCGCCGAGAAAATGCGATTTAAGCAATAAAATTAAAAATGCTTATAAAACATAAACCAAACGTTGTAAATGGTCATTTCTTATTACGCAGTAATAAACTCGGCACTCTAAAGCACCCGAGAGCGTTTTTTCGATGCCAACCTAACCAGAGTGACGGGAGCGGCACAATACAGAAAAAGCGCTCAGCTCGCCGAGAAAATGCGATTTAAGCAATAAAATTAAAAATGCTTATAAAACATAAACCAAACGTTGGAGGTGGTCTTTTCTTCATGCGCAGTGATAAACTCGGCACTCTAAAGCACCCGAGAGCGTTTTTTTCCATGCCAACCTAAACAGAGTGACGGGAGCGGCACAATTCAGAAAAAGTGCTCAGCTCGCCGAGAAAATGCGATTTAAGCAATAAAATTAAAAATGCTTATAAAACCTAAACCAAACGTTGGAGGTGGTCATTTCTTCATGCGCAGTGATAAACTCGGCACTCTAAAGCACCCGAGAGCGTTTTTTTGGATGCCAACCTAACCAGAGTGACGGGAGCGGCACAATTCAGAAAAAGTGCTCAGCTCGCCGAGAAAATGCGATCTAAGCAATAAAATTAAAAATGCTTATAAAACATAAACCAAACGTTGGAGGTGGTCATTTCTTCATGCGCAGTGATAAACTCGGCACTCTAAAGCACCCGAGAGCGTTTTATTCGATGCCAACCTAACCAGAGTGACGGGAGCGGCACAATTCAGAAAAAGTGCTCAGCTCGCCGAGAAAATGCGATTTAAGCAATAAAATTAAAAATGCTTATAAAACATAAACCAAACGTTGGAGGTGGTCATTTCTTCATGCGCAGTGATAAACTCGGCACTCTAAAGCACCCGAGAGCGTTTTTTTCGATGCCAACCTAACCAGAGTGACGGGAGCGGCACAATTCAGAAAAAGTGCTCAGCTCGCCGAGAAAATGCGATTTAAGCAATAAAATTAAAAATGCTTATAAAACATAAACCAAACGTTGGAGTTGGTCATTTCTTCATGCGCAGTGATAAACTCGGCACTCTAAAGCACCCGAGAGCGTTTTTTTCGATGCCAACCTAACCAGAGTGACGGGAGCGGCACAATTCAGAAAAAGTGCTCAGCTCGCCGAGAAAATGCGATTTAAGCAATAAAATTAAAAATGCTTATAAAACATAAACCAAACGTTGGAGGTGGTCATTTCTTCATGCGCAGTGATAAACTCGGCACTCTAAAGCACCCAAGAGCGTTTTTTTCGATGCCAACCTAACCAGAGTGACGGGAGCGGCACAATTCAGAAAAAGCGCTCAGCTCGCCGAGAAAATGCGATTTAAGCAATAAAATTAAAAATGCTTATAAAACATAAACCAAACGTTGGAGGTGGTCATTTCTTCATGCACAGTGATAAACTCGGCACTCTAAAGCACCCGAGAGCGTTTTTTTCGATGCCAACCTAACCAGAGTGACGGGAGCGGCACAATTCAGAAAAAGTGCTCAGCTCGCCGAGAAAATGCGATTTAAGCAATAAAATTAAAAATGCTTATAAAACATAAACCAAACGTTGTAGATGGTCATTTCTTATTACGCAGTAATAAACTCGGCACTCTAAAGCACCCGAGAGCGTTTTTTTCGATGCCAACCTAACCAGAGTGACGGGAGCGGCACAATTCAGAAAAAGCGCTCAGCTCGCCGAGAAAATGCGATTTAAGCAATAAAATTAAAAATGCTTATAAAACATAAACCAAACGTTGGAGGTGGTCTTTTCTTCATGTGCAGTGATAAACTCGGCACTCTAAAGCACCCGAGAGCGTTTTTTTCCATGCCAACCTAAACAGAGTGACGGGAGCGGCACAATTCAGAAAAAGTGCTCAGCTCGCCGAGAAAATGCGATTTAAGCAATAAAATTAAAAATGCTTATAAAACATAAACCAAACGTTGTAGATGGTCATTTCTTATTACGCAGTAATAAACTCGGCACTCTAAAGCACCCGAGAGCGTTTTTTTCCATGCCAACCTAACCAGAGTGACGGGAGCGGCACAATTCAGAAAAAGTGCTCAGCTCGCCGAGAAAATGCGATTTAAGCAATAAAATTAAAAATGCTTATAAAACATAAACCAAACGTTGTAGATGGTCATTTCTTATTACGCAGTAATAAACTCGGCACTCTAAAGCACCCGAGAGCGTTTTTTTGGATGCCAACCTAACCAGAGTGACGGGAGCGGCACAATTCAGAAAAAGTGCTCAGCTCGCCGAGAAAATGCGATTTAAGCAATAAAATTAAAAATGCTTATAAAACATAAACCAAACGTTGGAGGTGGTCATTTCTTCATGCGCAGTGATAAACTCGGCACTCTAAAGCACCCGAGAGCGTTTTTTTCGATGCCAACCTAACCAGAGTGACGGGAGCGGCACAATTCAGAAAAAGCGCTCAGCTCGCCGAGAAAATGCGATTTAAGCAATAAAATTAAAAATGCTTATAAAACATAAACCAAACGTTGGAGGTGGTCATTTCTTCATGCGCAGTGATAAACTCGGCACTCTAAAGCACCCGAGAGCGTTTTTTTCGATGCCAACCTAACCAGAGTGACGGGAGCGGCACAATTCAGAAAAAGCGCTCAGCTCGCCGAGAAAATGCGATTTAAGCAATAAAATTAAAAATGCTTATAAAACATAAACCAAACGTTGGAGGTGGTCATTTCTTCATGCGCAGTGATAAACTCGGCACTCTAAAGCACCCGAGAGCGTTTTTTTCGATGCCAACCTAACCAGAGTGACGGGAGCGGCACAATTCAGAAAAAGTGCTCAGCTCGCCGAGAAAATGCGATTTAAGCAATAAAATTAAAAATGCTTATAAAACATAAACCAAACGTTGGAGGTGGTCATTTCTTCATGCGCAGTGATAAACTCGGCACTCTAAAGCACCCGAGAGCGTTTTTTTCGATGCCAACCTAACCAGAGTGACGGGAGCGGCACAATTCAGAAAAAGTGCTCAGCTCGCCGAGAAAATGCAATTTAAGCAATAAAATTTAAAATGCTTATAAAACATAAACCAAACGTTGTAGATGGTCATTTCTTATTACGCAGTAATAAACTCGGCACTCTAAAGCACCCGAGAGCGTTTTTTTCCATGCCAACCTAACCAGAGTGACGGGAGCGGCACAATTCAGAAAAAGTGCTCAGCTCGCCGAGAAAATGCGATTTAAGCAATAAAATTAAAAATGCTTATAAAACATAAACCAAACGTTGGAGGTGGTCATTTCTTCATGCGCAGTGATAAACTCGGCACTCTAAAGCACCCGAGAGCGTTTTTTTCCATGCCAACCTAACCAGAGTGACGGGAGCGGCACAATTCAGAAAAAGTGCTCAGCTCGCCGAGAAAATGCGATTTAAGCAATAAAATTAAAAATGCTTATAAAACATAAACCAAACGTTGGAGGTGGTCATTTCTTCATGCGCAGTGATAAACTCGGCACTCTAAAGCACCCGAGAGCGTTTTATTTGATGCCAACCTAACCAGAGTGACGGGAGCGGCACAATTCAGAAAAAGTGCTCAGCTCGCCGAGAAAATGCGATTTAAGCAATAAAATTAAAAATGCTTATAAAACATAAACCAAACGTTGGAGGTGGTCATTTCTTCATGCGCAGTGATAAACTCGGCACTCTAAAGCACCCGAGAGCGTTTTTTTCGATGCCAACCTAACCAGAGTGACGGGAGCGGCACAATTCAGAAAAAGCGCTCAGCTCGCCGAGAAAATGCGATTTAAGCAATAAAATTAAAAATGCTTATAAAACATAAACCAAACGTTGGAGGTGGTCATTTCTTCATGCACAGTGATAAACTCGGCACTCTAAAGCACCCGAGAGCGTTTTTTTCGATGCCAACCTAACCAGAGTGACGGGAGCGGCACAATTCAGAAAAAGTGCTCAGCTCGCCGAGAAAATGCGATTTAAGCAATAAAATTAAAAATGCTTATAAAACATAAACCAAACGTTGTAAATGGTCATTTCTTATTACGCAGTAATAAACTCGGCACTCTAAAGCACCCGAGAGCGTTTTTTCGATGCCAACCTAACCAGAGTGACGGGAGCGGCACAATACAGAAAAAGCGCTCAGCTCGCCGAGAAAATGCGATTTAAGCAATAAAATTAAAAATGCTTATAAAACATAAACCAAACGTTGGAGGTGGTCTTTTCTTCATGCGCAGTGATAAACTCGGCACTCTAAAGCACCCGAGAGCGTTTTTTTCCATGCCAACCTAAACAGAGTGACGGGAGCGGCACAATTCAGAAAAAGTGCTCAGCTCGCCGAGAAAATGCGATTTAAGCAATAAAATTAAAAATGCTTATAAAACATAAACCAAACGTTGTAGATGGTCATTTCTTATTACGCAGTAATAAACTCGGCACTCTAAAGCACCCGAGAGCGTTTTTTTCCATGCCAACCTAACCAGAGTGACGGGAGCGGCACAATTCAGAAAAAGTGCTCAGCTCGCCGAGAAAATGCGATTTAAGCAATAAAATTAAAAATGCTTATAAAACATAAACCAAACGTTGGAGGTGGTCATTTCTTCATGCGCAGTGATAAACTCGGCACTCTAAAGCACCCGAGAGCGTTTTTTTCGATGCCAACCTAACCAGAGTGACGGGAGCGGCACAATTCAGAAAAAGTGCTCAGCTCGCCGAGAAAATGCGATTTAAGCAATAAAATTAAAAATGCTTATAAAACATAAACCAAAAGTTGGAGGTGGTCATTTCTTCATGCACAGTGATAAACTCGGCACTCTAAAGCACCCGAGAGCGTTTTTTTCCATGCCAACCTAACCAGAGTGACGGGAGCGGCACAATTCAGAAAAAGTGCTCAGCTCGCCGAGAAAATGCGATTTAAGCAATAAAATTAAAAATGCTTATAAAACATAAACCAAACGTTGGAGGTGGTCATTTCTTCATGCGCAGTGATAAACTCGGCACTCTAAAGCACCCGAGAGCGTTTTTTTCCATGCCAACCTAACCAGAGTGACGGGAGCGGCACAATTCAGAAAAAGTGCTCAGCTCGCCGAGAAAATGCGATTTAAGCAATAAAATTAAAAATGCTTATAAAACATAAACCAAACGTTGGAGGTGGTCATTTCTTCATGCACAGTGATAAACTCGGCACTCTAAAGCACCCGAGAGCGTTTTTTTCGATGCCAACCTAACCAGAGTGACGGGAGCGGCACAATTCAGAAAAAGTGCTCAGCTCGCCGAGAAAATGCGATTTAAGCAATAAAATTAAAAATGCTTATAAAACCTAAACCAAACGTTGGAGGTGGTCATTTCTTCATGCGCAGTGATAAACTCGGCACTCTAAAGCACCCGAGAGCGTTTTTTTGGATGCCAACCTAACCAGAGTGACGGGAGCGGCACAATTCAGAAAAAGTGCTCAGCTCGCCGAGAAAATGCGATCTAAGCAATAAAATTAAAAATGCTTATAAAACATAAACCAAACGTTGGAGGTGGTCATTTCTTCATGCGCAGTGATAAACTCGGCACTCTAAAGCACCCGAGAGCGTTTTATTCGATGCCAACCTAACCAGAGTGACGGGAGCGGCACAATTCAGAAAAAGTGCTCAGCTCGCCGAGAAAATGCGATTTAAGCAATAAAATTAAAAATGCTTATAAAACATAAACCAAACGTTGGAGGTGGTCATTTCTTCATGCGCAGTGATAAACTCGGCACTCTAAAGCACCCGAGAGCGTTTTTTTCGATGCCAACCTAACCAGAGTGACGGGAGCGGCACAATTCAGAAAAAGTGCTCAGCTCGCCGAGAAAATGCGATTTAAGCAATAAAATTAAAAATGCTTATAAAACATAAACCAAACGTTGGAGTTGGTCATTTCTTCATGCGCAGTGATAAACTCGGCACTCTAAAGCACCCGAGAGCGTTTTTTTCGATGCCAACCTAACCAGAGTGACGGGAGCGGCACAATTCAGAAAAAGTGCTCAGCTCGCCGAGAAAATGCGATTTAAGCAATAAAATTAAAAATGCTTATAAAACATAAACCAAACGTTGGAGGTGGTCATTTCTTCATGCGCAGTGATAAACTCGGCACTCTAAAGCACCCAAGAGCGTTTTTTTCGATGCCAACCTAACCAGAGTGACGGGAGCGGCACAATTCAGAAAAAGCGCTCAGCTCGCCGAGAAAATGCGATTTAAGCAATAAAATTAAAAATGCTTATAAAACATAAACCAAACGTTGGAGGTGGTCATTTCTTCATGCACAGTGATAAACTCGGCACTCTAAAGCACCCGAGAGCGTTTTTTTCGATGCCAACCTAACCAGAGTGACGGGAGCGGCACAATTCAGAAAAAGTGCTCAGCTCGCCGAGAAAATGCGATTTAAGCAATAAAATTAAAAATGCTTATAAAACATAAACCAAACGTTGTAGATGGTCATTTCTTATTACGCAGTAATAAACTCGGCACTCTAAAGCACCCGAGAGCGTTTTTTTCGATGCCAACCTAACCAGAGTGACGGGAGCGGCACAATTCAGAAAAAGCGCTCAGCTCGCCGAGAAAATGCGATTTAAGCAATAAAATTAAAAATGCTTATAAAACATAAACCAAACGTTGGAGGTGGTCATTTCTTCATGCGCAGTGATAAACTCGGCACTCTAAAGCACCCGAGAGCGTTTTTTTCGATGCCAACCTAACCAGAGTGACGGGAGCGGCACAATTCAGAAAAAGTGCTCAGCTCGCCGAGAAAATGCAATTTAAGCAATAAAATTTAAAATGCTTATAAAACATAAACCAAACGTTGTAGATGGTCATTTCTTATTACGCAGTAATAAACTCGGCACTCTAAAGCACCCGAGAGCGTTTTTTTCCATGCCAACCTACCCAGAGTGACGGGAGCGGCACAATTCAGAAAAAGTGCTCAGCTCGCCGAGAAAATGCGATTTAAGCAATAAAATTAAAAATGCTTATAAAACATAAACCAAACGTTGGAGGTGGTCATTTCTTCATGCGCAGTGATAAACTCGGCACTCTAAAGCACCCGAGAGCGTTTTTTTCCATGCCAACCTAACCAGAGTGACGGGAGCGGCACAATTCAGAAAAAGTGCTCAGCTCGCCGAGAAAATGCGATTTAAGCAATAAAATTAAAAATGCTTATAAAACATAAACCAAACGTTGGAGGTGGTCATTTCTTCATGCGCAGTGATAAACTCGGCACTCTAAAGCACCCGAGAGCGTTTTATTTGATGCCAACCTAACCAGAGTGACGGGAGCGGCACAATTCAGAAAAAGTGCTCAGCTCGCCGAGAAAATGCGATTTAAGCAATAAAATTAAAAATGCTTATAAAACATAAACCAAACGTTGGAGGTGGTCATTTCTTCATGCGCAGTGATAAACTCGGCACTCTAAAGCACCCGAGAGCGTTTTTTTCGATGCCAACCTAACCAGAGTGACGGGAGCGGCACAATTCAGAAAAAGCGCTCAGCTCGCCGAGAAAATGCGATTTAAGCAATAAAATTAAAAATGCTTATAAAACATAAACCAAACGTTGGAGGTGGTCATTTCTTCATGCACAGTGATAAACTCGGCACTCTAAAGCACCCGAGAGCGTTTTTTTCGATGCCAACCTAACCAGAGTGACGGGAGCGGCACAATTCAGAAAAAGTGCTCAGCTCGCCGAGAAAATGCGATTTAAGCAATAAAATTAAAAATGCTTATAAAACATAAACCAAACGTTGGAGGTGGTCATTTCTTCATGCACAGTGATAAACTCGGCACTCTAAAGCACCCGAGAGCGTTTTTTTCGATGCCAACCTAACCAGAGTGACGGGAGCGGCACAATTCAGAAAAAGTGCTCAGCTCGCCGAGAAAATGCGATTTAAGCAATAAAATTAAAAATGCTTATAAAACCTAAACCAAACGTTGGAGGTGGTCATTTCTTCATGCGCAGTGATAAACTCGGCACTCTAAAGCACCCGAGAGCGTTTTTTTGGATGCCAACCTAACCAGAGTGACGGGAGCGGCACAATTCAGAAAAAGTGCTCAGCTCGCCGAGAAAATGCGATTTAAGCAATAAAATTAAAAATGCTTATAAAACATAAACCAAACGTTGGAGGTGGTCATTTCTTCATGCGCAGTGATAAACTCGGCACTCTAAAGCACCCGAGAGCGTTTTATTCGATGCCAACCTAACCAGAGTGACGGGAGCGGCACAATTCAGAAAAAGTGCTCAGCTCGCCGAGAAAATGCGATTTAAGCAATAAAATTAAAAATGCTTATAAAACATAAACCAAACGTTGGAGGTGGTCATTTCTTCATGCGCAGTGATAAACTCGGCACTCTAAAGCACCCGAGAGCGTTTTTTTCGATGCCAACCTAACCAGAGTGACGGGAGCGGCACAATTCAGAAAAAGTGCTCAGCTCGCCGAGAAAATGCGATTTAAGCAATAAAATTAAAAATGCTTATAAAACATAAACCAAACGTTGGAGTTGGTCATTTCTTCATGCGCAGTGATAAACTCGGCACTCTAAAGCACCCGAGAGCGTTTTTTTCGATGCCAACCTAACCAGAGTGACGGGAGCGGCACAATTCAGAAAAAGTGCTCAGCTCGCCGAGAAAATGCGATTTAAGCAATAAAATTAAAAATGCTTATAAAACATAAACCAAACGTTGGAGGTGGTCATTTCTTCATGCGCAGTGATAAACTCGGCACTCTAAAGCACCCAAGAGCGTTTTTTTCGATGCCAACCTAACCAGAGTGACGGGAGCGGCACAATTCAGAAAAAGCGCTCAGCTCGCCGAGAAAATGCGATTTAAGCAATAAAATTAAAAATGCTTATAAAACATAAACCAAACGTTGGAGGTGGTCATTTCTTCATGCACAGTGATAAACTCGGCACTCTAAAGCACCCGAGAGCGTTTTTTTCGATGCCAACCTAACCAGAGTGACGGGAGCGGCACAATTCAGAAAAAGTGCTCAGCTCGCCGAGAAAATGCGATTTAAGCAATAAAATTAAAAATGCTTATAAAACATAAACCAAACGTTGTAGATGGTCATTTCTTATTACGCAGTAATAAACTCGGCACTCTAAAGCACCCGAGAGCGTTTTTTTCGATGCCAACCTAACCAGAGTGACGGGAGCGGCACAATTCAGAAAAAGCGCTCAGCTCGCCGAGAAAATGCGATTTAAGCAATAAAATTAAAAATGCTTATAAAACATAAACCAAACGTTGGAGGTGGTCATTTCTTCATGCACAGTGATAAACTCGGCACTCTAAAGCACCCGAGAGCGTTTTTTTCGATGCCAACCTAACCAGAGTGACGGGAGCGGCACAATTCAGAAAAAGTGCTCAGCTCGCCGAGAAAATGCGATTTAAGCAATAAAATTAAAAATGCTTATAAAACATAAACCAAACGTTGTAAATGGTCATTTCTTATTACGCAGTAATAAACTCGGCACTCTAAAGCACCCGAGAGCGTTTTTTTCGATGCCAACCTAACCAGAGTGACGGGAGCGGCACAATTCAGAAAAAGCGCTCAGCTCGCCGAGAAAATGCGATTTAAGCAATAAAATTAAAAATGCTTATAAAACATAAACCAAACGTTGGAGGTGGTCTTTTCTTCATGTGCAGTGATAAACTCGGCACTCTAAAGCACCCGAGAGCGTTTTTTTCCATGCCAACCTAAACAGAGTGACGGGAGCGGCACAATTCAGAAAAAGTGCTCAGCTCGCCGAGAAAATGCGATTTAAGCAATAAAATTAAAAATGCTTATAAAACATAAACCAAACGTTGTAGATGGTCATTTCTTATTACGCAGTAATAAACTCGGCACTCTAAAGCACCCGAGAGCGTTTTTTTCCATGCCAACCTAACCAGAGTGACGGGAGCGGCACAATTCAGAAAAAGTGCTCAGCTCGCCGAGAAAATGCGATTTAAGCAATAAAATTAAAAATGCTTATAAAACATAAACCAAACGTTGGAGGTGGTCATTTCTTCATGCGCAGTGATAAACTCGGCACTCTAAAGCACCCGAGAGCGTTTTTTTCGATGCCAACCTAACCAGAGTGACGGGAGCGGCACAATTCAGAAAAAGTGCTCAGCTCGCCGAGAAAATGCGATTTAAGCAATAAAATTAAAAATGCTTATAAAACATAAACCAAACGTTGGAGGTGGTCATTTCTTCATGCGCAGTGATAAACTCGGCACTCTAAAGCACCCGAGAGCGTTTTTTTCGATGCCAACCTAACCAGAGTGACGGGAGCGGCACAATTCAGAAAAAGTGCTCAGCTCGCCGAGAAAATGCGATTTAAGCAATAAAATTAAAAATGCTTATAAAACATAAACCAAACGTTGGAGGTGGTCATTTCTTCATGCGCAGTGATAAACTCGGCACTCTAAAGCACCCGAGAGCGTTTTTTTCGATGCCAACCTAACCAGAGTGACGGGAGCGGCACAATTCAGAAAAAGTGCTCAGCTCGCCGAGAAAATGCGATTTAAGCAATAAAATTAAAAATGCTTATAAAACATAAACCAAACGTTGTAAATGGTCATTTCTTATTACGCAGTAATAAACTCGGCACTCTAAAGCACCCGAGAGCGTTTTTTTCGATGCCAACCTAACCAGAGTGACGGGAGCGGCACAATTCAGAAAAAGCGCTCAGCTCGCCGAGAAAATGCGATTTAAGCAATAAAATTAAAAATGCTTATAAAACATAAACCAAACGTTGGAGGTGGTCTTTTCTTCATGTGCAGTGATAAACTCGGCACTCTAAAGCACCCGAGAGCGTTTCTTTCCATGCCAACCTAAACAGAGTGACGGGAGCGGCACAATTCAGAAAAAGTGCTCAGCTCGCCGAGAAAATGCGATTTAAGCAATAAAATTAAAAATGCTTATAAAACATAAACCAAACGTTGGAGGTGGTCATTTCTTCATGCGCGGTGATAAACTCGGCACTCTAAAGCACCCGAGAGCGTTTTTTTCCATGCCAACCTAACCAGAGTGACGGGAGCGGCACAATTCAGAAAAAGTGCTCAGCTCGCCGAGAAAATGCGATTTAAGCAATAAAATTAAAAATGCTTATAAAACATAAACCAAACGTTGGAGGTGGTCATTTCTTCATGCGCAGTGATAAACTCGGCACTCTAAAGCACCCGAGAGCGTTTTTTTCGATGCCAACCTAACCAGAGTGACGGGAGCGGCACAATTCAGAAAAAGTGCTCAGCTCGCCGAGTAAATGCGATTTAAGCAATAAAATTAAAAATGCTTATAAAACATAAACCAAACGTTGGAGGTGGTCATTTCTTCATGCGCAGTGATAAACTCGGCACTCTAAAGCACCCGAGAGCGTTTTTTTCGATGCCAACCTAACCAGAGTGACGGGAGCGGCACAATTCAGAAAAAGCGCTCAGCTCGCCGAGAAAATGCGATTTAAGCAATAAAATTAAAAATGCTTATAAAACATAAACCAAACGTTGGAGGTGGTCATTTCTTCATGCACAGTGATAAACTCGGCACTCTAAAGCACCCGAGAGCGTTTTTTTCGATGCCAACCTAACCAGAGTGACGGGAGCGGCACAATTCAGAAAAAGTGCTCAGCTCGCCGAGAAAATGCGATTTAAGCAATAAAATTAAAAATGCTTATAAAACATAAACCAAACGTTGGAGGTGGTCATTTCTTCATGCGCAGTGATAAACTCGGCACTCTAAAGCACCCGAGAGCGTTTTTTTCGATGCCAACCTAACCAGAGTGACGGGAGCGGCACAATTCAGAAAAAGTGCTCAGCTCGCCGAGAAAATGCGATTTAAGCAATAAAATTAAAAATGCTTATAAAACATAAACCAAACGTTGGAGGTGGTCATTTCTTCATGCGCAGTGATAAACTCGGGACTCTAAAGCACCCGAGAGCGTTTTATTCGATGCCAACCTAACCAGAGTGACGGGAGCGGCACAATTCAGAAAAAGTGCTCAGCTCGCCGAGAAAATGCGATTAAAGCAATAAAATTAAAAATGCTTATAAAACATAAACCAAACGTTGGAGGTGGTCATTTCTTCATGCGCAGTGATAAACTCGGCACTCTAAAGCACCCGAGAGCGTTTTTTTCGATGCCAACCTAACCAGAGTGACGGGAGCGGCACAATTCAGAAAAAGCGCTCAGCTCGCCGAGAAAATGCGATTTAAGCAATAAAATTAAAAATGCTTATAAAACATAAACCAAACGTTGGAGGTGGTCATTTCTTCATGCGCAGTGATAAACTCGGCACTCTAAAGCACCCGAGAGCGTTTTTTTCGATGCCAACCTAACCAGAGTGACGGGAGCGGCACAATTCAGAAAAAGCGCTCAGCTCGCCGAGAAAATGCGATTTAAGCAATAAAATTAAAAATGCTTATAAAACATAAACCAAACGTTGGAGGTGGTCATTTCTTCATGCGCAGTGATAAACTCGGCACTCTAAAGCACCCGAGAGCGTTTTTTTCGATGCCAACCTAACCAGAGTGACGGGAGCGGCACAATTCAGAAAAAGTGCTCAGCTCGCCGAGAAAATGCGATTTAAGCAATAAAATTAAAAATGCTTATAAAACATAAACCAAACGTTGGAGGTGGTCATTTCTTCATGCGCAGTGATAAACTCGGCACTCTAAAGCACCCGAGAGCGTTTTTTTCGATGCCAACCTAACCAGAGTGACGGGAGCGGCACAATTCAGAAAAAGTGCTCAGCTCGCCGAGAAAATGCGATTTAAGCAATAAAATTAAAAATGCTTATAAAACATAAACCAAACGTTGGAGGTGGTCATTTCTTCATGCGCAGTGATAAACTCGGGACTCTAAAGCACCCGAGAGCGTTTTATTCGATGCCAACCTAACCAGAGTGACGGGAGCGGCACAATTCAGAAAAAGTGCTCAGCTCGCCGAGAAAATGCGATTTAAGCAATAAAATTAAAAATGCTTATAAAACATAAACCAAACGTTGGAGGTGGTCATTTCTTCATGCGCAGTGATAAACTCGGCACTCTAAAGCACCCGAGAGCGTTTTTTTCGATGCCAACCTAACCAGAGTGACGGGAGCGGCACAATTCAGAAAAAGCGCTCAGCTCGCCGAGAAAATGCGATTTAAGCAATAAAATTAAAAATGCTTATAAAACATAAACCAAACGTTGGAGGTGGTCATTTCTTCATGCGCAGTGATAAACTCGGCACTCTAAAGCACCCGAGAGCGTTTTTTTCGATGCCAACCTAACCAGAGTGACGGGAGCGGCACAATTCAGAAAAAGCGCTCAGCTCGCCGAGAAAATGCGATTTAAGCAATAAAATTAAAAATGCTTATAAAACATAAACCAAACGTTGGAGGTGGTCATTTCTTCATGCGCAGTGATAAACTCGGCACTCTAAAGCACCCGAGAGCGTTTTTTTCGATGCCAACCTAACCAGAGTGACGGGAGCGGCACAATTCAGAAAAAGTGCTCAGCTCGCCGAGAAAATGCGATTTAAGCAATAAAATTAAAAATGCTTATAAAACATAAACCAAACGTTGGAGGTGGTCATTTCTTCATGCGCAGTGATAAACTCGGCACTCTAAAGCACCCGAGAGCGTTTTTTTCGATGCCAACCTAACCAGAGTGACGGGAGCGGCACAATTCAGAAAAAGCGCTCAGCTCGCCGAGAAAATGCGATTTAAGCAATAAAATTAAAAATGCTTATAAAACATAAACCAAACGTTGGAGGTGGTCATTTCTTCATGCACAGTGATAAACTCGGCACTCTAAAGCACCCGAGAGCGTTTTTTTCGATGCCAACCTAACCAGAGTGACGGGAGCGGCACAATTCAGAAAAAGTGCTCAGCTCGCCGAGAAAATGCGATTTAAGCAATAAAATTAAAAATGCTTATAAAACATAAACCAAACGTTGGAGGTGGTCATTTCTTCATGCGCAGTGATAAACTCGGCACTCTAAAGCACCCGAGAGCGTTTTTTTCGATGCCAACCTAACCAGAGTGACGGGAGCGGCACAATTCAGAAAAAGTGCTCAGCTCGCCGAGAAAATGCGATTTAAGCAATAAAATTTAAAATGCTTATAAAACATAAACCAAACGTTGTAGATGGTCATTTCTTATTACCCAGTAATAAACTCGGCACTCTAAAGCACCCGAGAGCGTTTTTTTCCATGCCAACCTAACCAGAGTGACGGGAGCGGCACAATTCAGAAAAAGTGCTCAGCTCGCCGAGAAAATGCGATTTAAGCAATAAAATTAAAAATGCTTATAAAACATAAACCAAACGTTGGAGGTGGTCATTTCTTCATGCGCAGTGATAAACTCGGCACTCTAAAGCACCCAAGAGCGTTTTTTTTCGATGCCAACCTAACCAGAGTGACGGGAGCGGCACAATTCAGAAAAAGCGCTCAGCTCGCCGAGAAAATGCGATTTAAGCAATAAAATTAAAAATGCTTATAAAACATAAACCAAACGTTGGAGGTGGTCATTTCTTCATGCGCGGTGATAAACTCGGCACTCTAAAGCACCCGAGAGCGTTTTTTTCGATGCCAACCTAACCAGAGTGACGGGAGCGGCACAATTCAGAAAAAGTGCTCAGCTCGCCGAGAAAATGCAATTTAAGCAATAAAATTAAAAATGCTTATAAAACATAAACCAAACGTTGGAGGTGGTCATTTCTTCATGCGCAGTGATAAACTCGGCACTCTAAAGCACCCGAGAGCGTTTTTTTCGATGCCAACCTAACCAGAGTGACGGGAGCGGCACAATTCAGAAAAAGTGCTCAGCTCGCCGAGAAAATGCGATTTAAGCAATAAAATTAAAAATGCTTATAAAACATAAACCAAACGTTGGAGGTGGTCATTTCTTCATGCGCAGTGATAAACTCGGCACTCTAAAGCACCCGAGAGCGTTTTTTTCGATGCCAACCTAACCAGAGTGACGGGAGCGGCACAATTCAGAAAAAGTGCTCAGCTCGCCGAGAAAATGCGATTTAAGCAATAAAATTAAAAATGCTTATAAAACATAAACCAAACGTTGGAGGTGGCCATTTCTTCATGCGCAGTGATAAACTCGGCACTCTAAAGCACCCGAGAGCGTTTTTTTCCATGCCAACCTAACCAGAGTGACGGGAGCGGCACAATTCAGAAAAAGTGCTCAGCTCGCCGAGAAAATGCAATTTAAGCAATAAAATTTAAAATGCTTATAAAACATAAACCAAACGTTGTAGATGGTCATTTCTTATTACGCAGTAATAAACTCGGCACTCTAAAGCACCCGAGAGCGTTTTTTTCCATGCCAACCTAACCAGAGTGACGGGAGCGGCACAATTCAGAAAAAGTGCTCAGCTCGCCGAGAAAATGCGATTTAAGCAATAAAATTAAAAATGCTTATAAAACATGAACCAAACGTTGGAGGTGGTCATTTCTTCATGCGCAGTGATAAACTCGGCACTCTAAAGCACCCGAGAGCGTTTTTTTCCATGCCAACCTAACCAGAGTGACGGGAGCGGCACAATTCAGAAAAAGTGCTCAGCTCGCCGAGAAAATGCGATTTAAGCAATAAAATTAAAAATGCTTATAAAACATAAACCAAACGTTGGAGGTGGTCATTTCTTCATGCGCAGTGATAAACTCGGCACTCTAAAGCACCCGAGAGCGTTTTATTTGATGCCAACCTAACCAGAGTGACGGGAGCGGCACAATTCAGAAAAAGTGCTCAGCTCGCCGAGAAAATGCGATTTAAGCAATAAAATTAAAAATGCTTATAAAACATAAACCAAACGTTGGAGGTGGTCATTTCTTCATGCGCAGTGATAAACTCGGCACTCTAAAGCACCCGAGAGCGTTTTTTTCGATGCCAACCTAACCAGAGTGACGGGAGCGGCACAATTCAGAAAAAGCGCTCAGCTCGCCGAGAAAATGCGATTTAAGCAATAAAATTAAAAATGCTTATAAAACATAAACCAAACGTTGGAGGTGGTCATTTCTTCATGCGCAGTGATAAACTCGGCACTCTAAAGCACCCGAGAGCGTTTTTTTCGATGCCAACCTAACCAGAGTGACGGGAGCGGCACAATTCAGAAAAAGTGCTCAGCTCGCCGAGAAAATGCGATTTAAGCAATAAAATTAAAAATGCTTATAAAACATAAACCAAACGTTGGAGGTGGTCATTTCTTCATGCGCAGTGATAAACTCGGCTCTCTAAAGCACCCGAGAGCGTTTTTTTCGATGCCAACCTAACCAGAGTGACGGGAGCGGCACAATTCAGAAAAAGCGCTCAGCTCGCCGAGAAAATGCGATTTAAGCAATAAAATTAAAAATGCTTATAAAACATAAACCAAACGTTGGAGGTGGTCATTTCTTCATGCGCAGTGATAAACTCGGCACTCTAAAGCACCCGAGAGCGTTTTTTTCGATGCCAACCTAACCAGAGTGACGGGAGCGGCACAATTCAGAAAAAGCGCTCAGCTCGCCGAGAAAATGCGATTTAAGCAATAAAATTAAAAATGCTTATAAAACATAAACCAAACGTTGGAGGTGGTCATTTCTTCATGCGCAGTGATAAACTCGGCACTCTAAAGCACCCAAGAGCGTTTTTTTCGATGCCAACCTAACCAGAGTGACGGGAGCGGCACAATTCAGAAAAAGCGCTCAGCTCGCCGAGAAAATGCGATTTAAGCAATAAAATTAAAAATGCTTATAAAACATAAACCAAACGTTGGAGGTGGTCATTTCTTCATGCACAGTGATAAACTCGGCACTCTAAAGCACCCGAGAGCGTTTTTTTCGATGCCAACCTAACCAGAGTGACGGGAGCGGCACAATTCAGAAAAAGTGCTCAGCTCGCCGAGAAAATGCGATTTAAGCAATAAAATTAAAAATGCTTATAAAACATAAACCAAACGTTGTAGATGGTCATTTCTTATTACGCAGTAATAAACTCGGCACTCTAAAGCACCCGAGAGCGTTTTTTTCGATGCCAACCTAACCAGAGTGACGGGAGCGGCACAATTCAGAAAAAGCGCTCAGCTCGCCGAGAAAATGCGATTTAAGCAATAAAATTAAAAATGCTTATAAAACATCAACCAAACGTTGGAGGTGGTCATTTCTTCATGCACAGTGATAAACTCGGCACTCTAAAGCACCCGAGAGCGTTTTTTTCGATGCCAACCTAACCAGAGTGACGGGAGCGGCACAATTCAGAAAAAGTGCTCAGCTCGCCGAGAAAATGCGATTTAAGCAATAAAATTAAAAATGCTTATAAAACATAAACCAAACGTTGTAAATGGTCATTTCTTATTACGCAGTAATAAACTCGGCACTCTAAAGCACCCGAGAGCGTTTTTTTCGATGCCAACCTAACCAGAGTGACGGGAGGGCACAATTCAGAAAAAGCGCTCAGCTCGCCGAGAAAATGCGATTTAAGCAATAAAATTAAAAATGCTTATAAAACATAAACAAACGTTGGAGGTGGTCTTTTCTTCATGCGCAGTGATAAACTCGGCACTCTAAAGCACCCGAGAGCGTTTTTTTTCATGCCAACCTAAACAGAGTGACGGGAGCGGCACAATTCAGAAAAAGTGCTCAGCTCGCCGAGAAAATGCGATTTAAGCAATAAAATTAAAAATGCTTATAAAACATAAACCAAACGTTGTAGATTGTCATTTCTTATTACGCAGTAATAAACTCGGCACTCTAAAGCACCCGAGAGCGTTTTTTTCCATGCCAACCTAACCAGAGTGACGGGAGCGGCACAATTCAGAAAAAGTGCTCAGCTCGCCGAGAAAATGCGATTTAAGCAATAAAATTAAAAATGCTTATAAAACATAAACCAAACGTTGGAGGTGGTCATTTCTTCATGCGCAGTGATAAACTCGGCACTCTAAAGCACCCGAGAGCGTTTTTTTCCATGCCAACCTAACCAGAGTGACGGGAGCGGCACAATTCAGAAAAAGTGCTCAGCTCGCCGAGAAAATGCGATTTAAGCAATAAAATTAAAAATGCTTATAAAACATAAACCAAACGTTGTAGATGGTCATTTCTTATACGCAGTAATAAACTCGGCACTCTAAAGCACCCGAGAGCGTTTTTTTCCATGCCAACCTAACCAGAGTGACGGGAGCGGCACAATTCAGAAAAAGTGCTCAGCTCGCCGAGAAAATGCGATTTAAGCAATAAAATTAAAAATGCTTATAAAACATAAACCAAACGTTGGAGGTGGTCATTTCTTCATGCGCAGTGATAAACTCGGCACTCTAAAGCACCCGAGAGCGTTTTATTCGATGCCAACCTAACCAGAGTGACGGGAGCGGCACAATTCAGAAAAAGCGCTCAGCTCGCAGAGAAAATGCGATTTAAGCAATAAAATTAAAAATGCTTATAAAACATAAACCAAACGTTGGAGGTGGTCATTTCTTCATGCGCGGTGATAAACTCGGCACTCTAAAGCACCCGAGAGCGTTTTTTTCCATGCCAACCTAACCAGAGTGACGGGAGCGGCACAATTCAGAAAAAGTGCTCAGCTCGCCGAGAAAATGCGATTTAAGCAATACAATTAAAAATGCTTATAAAACATAAACCAAACGTTGGAGGTGGTCATTTCTTCATGCGCAGTGATAAACTCGGCACTCTAAAGCACCCGAGAGCGTTTTTTTCCATGCCAACCTAACCAGAGTGACGGGAGCGGCACAATTCAGAAAAAGTGCTCAGCTCGCCGAGAAAATGCGATCTAAGCAATAAAATTAAAAATGCTTATAAAACATAAACCAAACGTTGTAGATGGTCATTTCTTATTACGCAGTAATAAACTCGGCACTCTAAAGCACCCGAGAGCGTTTTTTTCCATGCCAACCTAACCAGAGTGACGGGAGCGGCACAATTCAGAAAAAGTGCTCAGCTCGCCGAGAAAATGCGATCTAAGCAATAAAATTAAAAATGCTTATAAAACATAAACCAAACGTTGTAGATGGTCATTTCTTATTACGCAGTAATAAACTCGGCACTCTAAAGCACCCGAGAGCGTTTTTTTCCATGCCAACCTAACCAGAGTGACGGGAGCGGCACAATTCAGAAAAAGTGCTCAGCTCGCCGAGAAAATGCGATTTAGGAAATAAAATTAAAAATGCTTATAAAACATAAACCAAACGTTGGAGGTGGTCATTTCTTCATGCGCAGTGATAAACTCGGCACTCTAAAGCACCCGAGAGCGTTTTTTTCCATGCCAACCTAACCAGAGTGACGGGAGCGGCACAATTCAGAAAAAGTGCTCAGCTCGCCGAGAAAATGCGATTTAAGCAATAAAATTAAAAATGCTTATAAGACATAAACCAAACGTTGGAGGTGGCCATTTCTTCATGCGCAGTGATAAACTCGGCACTCTAAAGCACCCGAGAGCGTTTTTTTCCATGCCAACCTAACCAGAGTGACGGGAGCGGCACAATTCAGAAAAAGTGCTCAGCTAGCCGAGAAAATGCGATTTAAGCAATAAAATTAAAAATGCTTATAAAACATAAACCAAACGTTGGAGGTGGTCATTTCTTCATGCGCAGTGATAAACTCGGCACTCTAAAGCACTCGAGAGCGTTTTTTTCCATGCCAACCTAACCAGAGTGACGGGAGCGGCACAATTCAGAAAAAGTGCTCAGCTCGCCGAGAAAATGCGATTTAAGCAATAAAATTAAAAATGCTTATAAAACATAAACCAAACGTTGTAGATGGTCATTTCTTATTACGCAGTAATAAACTCGGCACTCTAAAGCACCCGAGAGCGTTTTTTTCCATGCCAACCTAACCAGAGTGACGGGAGCGGCACAATTCAGAAAAAGTGCTCAGCTCGCCGAGAAAATGCGATTTAAGCAATAAAATTAAAAATGCTTATAAAACATAAACCAAACGTTGGAGGTGGTCATTTCTTCATGCGCAGTGATAAACTCGGCACTCTAAAGCACCCGAGAGCGTTTTTTTCGATGCCAACCTAACCAGAGTGACGGGAGCGGCACAATTCAGAAAAAGTGCTCAGCTCGCCGAGAAAATGCGATTTAAGCAATAAAATTAAAAATGCTTATAAAACATAAACCAAACGTTGTAAATGGTCATTTCTTATTACGCAGTAATAAACTCGGCACTCTAAAGCACCCGAGAGCGTTTTTTTCGATGCCAACCTAACCAGAGTGACGGGAGCGGCACAATACAGAAAAAGCGCTCAGCTCGCCGAGAAAATGCGATTTAAGCAATAAAATTAAAAATGCTTATAAAACATAAACCAAACGTTGGAGGTGGTCTTTTCTTCATGCGCAGTGATAAACTCGGCACTCTAAAGCACCCGAGAGCGTTTTTTTCCATGCCAACCTAAACAGAGTGACGGGAGCGGCACAATTCAGAAAAAGTGCTCAGCTCGCCGAGAAAATGCGATTTAAGCAATAAAATTAAAAATGCTTATAAAACATAAACCAAACGTTGTAGATGGTCATTTCTTATTACGCAGTAATAAACTCGGCACTCTAAAGCACCCGAGAGCGTTTTTTTCCATGCCAACCTAACCAGAGTGACGGGAGCGGCACAATTCAGAAAAAGTGCTCAGCTCGCCGAGAAAATGCGATTTAAGCAATAAAATTAAAAATGCTTATAAAACATAAACCAAACGTTGGAGGTGGTCATTTCTTCATGCGCAGTGATAAACTCGGCACTCTAAAGCACCCGAGAGCGTTTTTTTCGATGCCAACCTAACCAGAGTGACGGGAGCGGCACAATTCAGAAAAAGTGCTCAGCTCGCCGAGAAAATGCGATTTAAGCAATAAAATTAAAAATGCTTATAAAACATAAACCAAACGTTGGAGGTGGTCATTTCTTCATGCACAGTGATAAACTCGGCACTCTAAAGCACCCGAGAGCGTTTTTTTCCATGCCAACCTAACCAGAGTGACGGGAGCGGCACAATTCAGAAAAAGTGCTCAGCTCGCCGAGAAAATGCGATTTAAGCAATAAAATTAAAAATGCTTATAAAACATAAACCAAACGTTGGAGGTGGTCATTTCTTCATGCGCAGTGATAAACTCGGCACTCTAAAGCACCCGAGAGCGTTTTTTTCGATGCCAACCTAACCAGAGTGACGGGAGCGGCACAATTCAGAAAAAGTGCTCAGCTCGCCGAGAAAAGGCGATTTAAGCAATAAAATTAAAAATGCTTATAAAACATAAACCAAACGTTGGAGGTGGTCATTTCTTCATGCGCAGTGATAAACTCGGCACTCTAAAGCACCCGAGAGCGTTTTTTTCCATGCCAACCTAACCAGAGTGACGGGAGCGGCACAATTCAGAAAAAGTGCTCAGCTCGCCGAGAAAATGCGATTTAAGCAATAAAATTAAAAATGCTTATAAAACATAAACCAAACGTTGGAGGTGGTCATTTCTTCATGCGCAGTGATAAACTCGGCACTCTAAAGCACCCGAGAGCGTTTTTTTCCATGCCAACCTAACCAGAGTGACGGGAGCGGCACAATTCAGAAAAAGTGCTCAGCTCGCCGAGAAAATGCGATTTAAGCAATAAAATTAAAAATGCTTATAAAACATAAACCAAACGTTGTAGATGGTCATTTCTTATTACGCAGTAATAAACTCGGCACTCTAAAGCACCCGAGAGCGTTTTTTTCCATGCCAACCTAACCAGAGTGACGGGAGCGGCACAATTCAGAAAAAGTGCTCAGCTCGCCGAGAAAATGCGATTTAAGCAATAAAATTAAAAATGCTTATAAAACATAAACCAAACGTTGGAGGTGGTCATTTCTTCATGCGCAGTGATAAACTCGGCACTCTAAAGCACCCGAGAGCGTTTTATTCGATGCCAACCTAACCAGAGTGACGGGAGCGGCACAATTCAGAAAAAGCGCTCAGCTCGCCGAGAAAATGCGATTTAAGCAATAAAATTAAAAATGCTTATAAAACATAAACCAAACGTTGGAGGTGGCCATTTCTTCATGCGCAGTGATAAACTCGGCACTCTAAAGCACCCGAGAGCGTTTTTTTCCATGCCAACCTAACCAGAGTGACGGGAGCGGCACAATTCAGAAAAAGTGCTCAGCTCGCCGAGAAAATGCGATTTAAGCAATAAAATTAAAAATGCTTATAAAACATAAACCAAACGTTGGAGGTGGTCATTTCTTCATGCGCAGTGATAAACTCGGCACTCTAAAGCACCCGAGAGCGTTTTTTTCCATGCCAACCTAACCAGAGTGACGGGAGCGGCACAATTCAGAAAAAGTGCTCAGCTCGCCGAGAAAATGCGATTTAAGCAATAAAATTAAAAATGCTTATAAAACATAAACCAAACGTTGGAGGTGGCCATTTCTTCATGCGCAGTGATAAACTCGGCACTCTAAAGCACCCGAGAGCGTTTTTTTCCATGCCAACCTAACCAGAGTGACGGGAGCGGCACAATTCAGAAAAAGTGCTCAGTTCGCCGAGAAAATGCGATTTAAGCAATACAATTAAAAATGCTTATAAAACATAAACCAAACGTTGGAGGTGGTCATTTCTTCATGTGCAGTGATAAACTCGGCACTCTAAAGCACCCGAGAGCGTTTTTTTCCATGCCAACCTAACCAGAGTGACGGGAGCGGCACAATTCAGAAAAAGTGCTCAGCTCGCCGAGAAAATGCGATTTAAGCAATAAAATTAAAAATGCTTATAAAACATAAACCAAACGTTGGAGGTGGTCATTTCTTCATGCGCAGTGATAAACTCGGCACTCTAAAGCACCCGAGAGCGTTTTTTTCGATGCCAACCTAACCAGAGTGACGGGAGCGGCACAATTCAGAAAAAGCGCTCAGCTCGCCGAGAAAATGCGATTTAAGCAATAAAATTAAAAATGCTTATAAAACATAAACCAAACGTTGGAGGTGGTCATTTCTTCATGTGCAGTGATAAACTCGGCACTCTAAAGCACCCGAGAGCGTTTTTTTCCATGCCAACCTAACCAGAGTGACGGGAGCGGCACAATTCAGAAAAAGTGCTCAGCTCGCCGAGAAAATGCGATTTAAGCAATAAAATTAAAAATGCTTATAAAACATAAACCAAACGTTGGAGGTGGTCATTTCTTCATGCGCAGTGATAAACTCGGCACTCTAAAGCACCCGAGAGCGTTTTTTTCGATGCCAACCTAACCAGAGTGACGGGAGCGGCACAATTCAGAAAAAGCGCTCAGCTCGCCGAGAAAATGCGATTTAAGCAATAAAATTAAAAATGCTTATAAAACATAAACCAAACGTTGGAGGTGGTCATTTCTTCATGCACAGTGATAAACTCGGCACTCTAAAGCACCCGAGAGCGTTTTTTTCGATGCCAACCTAACCAGAGTGACGGGAGCGGCACAATTCAGAAAAAGTGCTCAGCTCGCCGAGAAAATGCAATTTAAGCAATAAAATTTAAAATGCTTATAAAACATAAACCAAACGTTGTAGATGGTCATTTCTTATTACGCAGTAATAAACTCGGCACTCTAAAGCACCCGAGAGCGTTTTTTTCCATGCCAACCTAACCAGAGTGACGGGAGCGGCACAATTCAGAAAAAGTGCTCAGCTCGCCGAGAAAATGCGATTTAAGCAATAAAATTAAAAATGCTTATAAAACATAAACCAAACGTTGGAGGTGGTCATTTCTTCATGCACAGTGATAAACTCGGCACTCTAAAGCACCCGAGAGCGTTTTATTCGATGCCAACCTAACCAGAGTGACGGGAGCGGCACAATTCAGAAAAAGTGCTCAGCTCGCCGAGAAAATGCGATTTAAGCAATAAAATTAAAAATCCTTATAAAACATAAACCAAACGTTGTAAATGGTCATTTCTTATTACGCAGTAATAAACTCGGCACTCTAAAGCACCCGAGAGCGTTTTTTTCGATGCCAACCTAACCAGAGTGACGGGAGCGGCACAATTCAGAAAAAGCGCTCAGCTCGCCGAGAAAATGCGATTTAAGCAATAAAATTAAAAATGCTTATAAAACATAAACCAAACGTTGGAGGTGGTCTTTTCTTCATGCGCAGTGATAAACTCGGCACTCTAAAGCACCCGAGAGCGTTTTTTTCCATGCCAACCTAAACAGAGTGACGGGAGCGGCACAATTCAGAAAAAGTGCTCGGCTCGCCGAGAAAATGCGATTTAAGCAATAAAATTAAAAATGCTTATAAAACATAAACCAAACGTTGTAGATGGTCATTTCTTATTACGCAGTAATAAACTCGGCACTCTAAAGCACCCGAGAGCGTTTTTTTCCATGCCAACCTAACCAGAGTGACGGGAGCGGCACAATTCAGAAAAAGTGCTCAGCTCGCCGAGAAAATGCGATTTAAGCAATAAAATTAAAAATGCTTATAAAACATAAACCAAACGTTGGAGGTGGTCATTTCTTCATGCGCAGTGATAAACTCGGCACTCTAAAGCACCCGAGAGCGTTTTTTTCGATGCCAACCTAACCAGAGTGACGGGAGCGGCACAATTCAGAAAAAGTGCTCAGCTCGCCGAGAAAATGCGATTTAAGCAATAAAATTAAAAATGCTTATAAAACATAAACCAAACGTTGGAGGTGGTCATTTCTTCATGCGCAGTGATAAACTCGGCACTCTAAAGCACCCGAGAGCGTTTTTTTCGATGCCAACCTAACCAGAGTGACGGGAGCGGCACAATTCAGAAAAAGTGCTCAGCTCGCCGAGAAAATGCGATTTAAGCAATAAAATTAAAAATGCTTATAAAACATAAACCAAACGTTGGAGGTGGTCATTTCTTCATGCGCAGTGATAAACTCGGCACTCTAAAGCACCCGAGAGCGTTTTTTTCCATACCAACCTAACCAGAGTGACGGGAGCGGCACAATTCAGAAAAAGTGCTCAGCTCACCGAGAAAATGCGATTTAAGCAATAAAATTAAAAATGCTTATAAAACATAAACCAAACGTTGGAGGTGGTCATTTCTTCATGCGCAGTGATAAACTCGGCACTCTAAAGCACCCGAGAGCGTTTTTTTCGATGCCAACCTAACCAGAGTGACGGGAGCGGCACAATTCAGAAAAAGTGCTCAGCTCGCCGAGAAAATGCGATTTAAGCAATAAAATTAAAAATGCTTATAAAACATAAACCAAACGTTGGAGGTGGTCATTTCTTCATGCACAGTGATAAACTCGGCACTCTAAAGCACCCGAGAGCGTTTTTTTCCATGCCAACCTAACCAGAGTGACGGGAGCGGCACAATTCAGAAAAAGTGCTCAGCTCGCCGAGAAAATGCGATTTAAGCAATAAAATTAAAAATGCTTATAAAACATAAACCAAACGTTGGAGGTGGTCATTTCTTCATGCGCAGTGATAAACTCGGCACTCTAAAGCACCCGAGAGCGTTTTTTTCGATGCCAACCTAACCAGAGTGACGGGAGCGGCACAATTCAGAAAAAGTGCTCAGCTCGCCGAGAAAATGCGATTTAAGCAATAAAATTAAAAATGCTTATAAAACATAAACCAAACGTTGGAGGTGGTCATTTCTTCATGCGCAGTGATAAACTCGGCACTCTAAAGCACCCGAGAGCGTTTTTTTCCATGCCAACCTAACCAGAGTGACGGGAGCGGCACAATTCAGAAAAAGTGCTCAGGTCGCCGAGAAAATGCGATTTAAGCAATAAAATTAAAAATGCTTATAAAACATAAACCAAACGTTGGAGGTGGTCATTTCTTCATGCGCAGTGATAAACTCGGCACTCTAAAGCACCCGAGAGCGTTTTTTTCCATGCCAACCTAACCAGAGTGACGGGAGCGGCACAATTCAGAAAAAGTGCTCAGCTCGCCGAGAAAATGCGATTTAAGCAATAAAATTAAAAATGCTTATAAAACATAAACCAAACGTTGTAGATGGTCATTTCTTATTACGCAGTAATAAACTCGGCACTCTAAAGCACCCGAGAGCGTTTTATTCGATGCCAACCTAACCAGAGTGACGGGAGCGGCACAATTCAGAAAAAGCGCTCAGCTCGCCGAGAAAATGCGATTTAAGCAATAAAATTAAAAATGCTTATAAAACATAAACCAAACGTTGGAGGTGGTCATTTCTTCATGCGCGGTGATAAACTCGGCACTCTAAAGCACCCGAGAGCGTTTTTTTCCATGCCAACCTAACCAGAGTGACGGGAGCGGCACAATTCAGAAAAAGTGCTCAGCTCGCCGAGAAAATGCGATTTAAGCAATAAAATTAAAAATGCTTATAAAACATAAACCAAACGTTGTAGATGGTCATTTCTTATTACCCAGTAATAAACTCGGCACTCTAAAGCACCCGAGAGCGTTTTTTTCGATGCCAACCTAACCAGAGTGACGGGAGCGGCACAATTCAGAAAAAGCGCTCAGCTCGCCGAGAAAATGCGATTTAAGCAATAAAATTAAAAATGCTTATAAAACATAAACCAAACGTTGGAGGTGGTCATTTCTTCATGCACAGTGATGAACTCGGCACTCTAAAGCACCCGAGAGCGTTTTTTTCGATGCCAACCTAACCAGAGTGACGGGAGCGGCACAATTCAGAAAAAGTGCTCAGCTCGCCGAGAAAATGCGATTTAAGCAATAAAATTAAAAATGCTTATAAAACATAAACCAAACGTTGGAGGTGGTCATTTCTTCATGCGCAGTGATAAACTCGGCACTCTAAAGCACCCGAGAGCGTTTTATTTGATGCCAACCTAACCAGAGTGACGGGAGCGGCACAATTCAGAAAAAGCGCTCAGCTCGCCGAGAAAATGCGATTTAAGCAATAAAATTAAACATGCTTATAAAACATAAACCAAACGTTGGAGGTGGTCATTTCTTCATGCGCGGTGATAAACTCGGCACTCTAAAGCACCCGAGAGCGTTTTTTTCGATGCCAACCTAACCAGAGTGACGGGAGCGGCACAATTCAGAAAAAGTGCTCAGCTCGCCGAGAAAATGCGATTTAAGCAATAAAATTAAAAATGCTTATAAAACATAAACCAAACGTTGGAGGTGGTCATTTCTTCATGCGCAGTGATAAAATCGGCACTCTAAAGCACCCGAGAGCGTTTTTTTCGATGCCAACCTAACCAGAGTGACGGGAGCGGCACAATTCAGAAAAAGTGCTCAGCTTGCCGAGAAAATGCGATTTAAGCAATAAAATTAAAAATGCTTATAAAACATAAACCAAACGTTGGAGGTGGTCATTTCTTCATGCGCAGTGATAAACTCGGCACTCTAAAGCACCCGAGAGCGTTTTTTTCGATGCCAACCTAACCAGAGTGACGGGAGCGGCACAATTCAGAAAAAGCGCTCAGCTCGCCGAGAAAATGCGATTTAAGCAATAAAATTAAAAATGCTTATAAAACATAAACCAAACGTTGGAGGTGGTCATTTCTTCATGCGCAGTGATAAACTCGGCACTCTAAAGCACCCGAGAGCGTTTTTTTCGATGCCAACCTAACCAGAGTGACGGGAGCGGCACAATTCAGAAAAAGCGCTCAGCTCGCCGAGAAAATGCGATTTAAGCAATAAAATTAAAAATGCTTATAAAACATAAACCAAACGTTGGAGGTGGTCATTTCTTCATGCGCAGTGATAAATTCGGCACTCTAAAGCACCCGAGAGCGTTTTTTTCGATGCCAACCTAACCAGAGTGACGGGAGCGGCACAATTCAGAAAAAGTGCTCAGCTCGCCGAGAAAATGCGATTTAAGCAATAAAATTAAAAATGCTTATAAAACATAAACCAAACGTTGGAGGTGGTCATTTCTTCATGCGCAGTGATAAACTCGGCACTCTAAAGCACCCGAGAGCGTTTTTTTCGATGCCAACCTAACCAGAGTGACGGGAGCGGCACAATTCAGAAAAAGTGCTCAGCTCGCCGAGAAAATGCGATTTAAGCAATAAAATTAAAAATGCTTATAAAACATAAACCAAACGTTGGAGTTGGTCATTTCTTCATGCGCAGTGATAAACTCGGCACTCTAAAGCACCCGAGAGCGTTTTTTTCGATGCCAACCTAACCAGAGTGACGGGAGCGGCACAATTCAGAAAAAGCGCTCAGCTCGCCGAGAAAATGCGATTTAAGCAATAAAATTAAAAATGCTTATAAAACATAAACCAAACGTTGGAGGTGGTCATTTCTTCATGCACAGTGATAAACTCGGCACTCTAAAGCACCCGAGAGCGTTTTTTTCGATGCCAACCTAACCAGAGTGACGGGAGCGGCACAATTCAGAAAAAGTGCTCAGCTCGCCGAGAAAATGCGATTTAAGCAATAAAATTAAAAATGCTTATAAAACATAAACCAAACGTTGTAAATGGTCATTTCTTATTACGCAGTAATAAACTCGGCACTCTAAAGCACCCGAGAGCGTTTTTTTCGATGCCAACCTAACCAGAGTGACGGGAGCGGCACAATTCAGAAAAAGCGCTCAGCTCGCCGAGAAAATGCGATTTAAGCAATAAAATTAAAAATGCTTATAAAACATAAACCAAACGTTGGAGGTGGTCATTTCTTCATGCACAGTGATAAACTCGGCACTCTAAAGCACCCGAGAGCGTTTTTTTCCATGCCAACCTAACCAGAGTGACGGGAGCGGCACAATTCAGAAAAAGCGCTCAGCTCGCCGAGAAAATGCGATTTAAGCAATAAAATTAAAAATGCTTATAAAACATAAACCAAACGTTGGAGGTGGTCATTTCTTCATGCACAGTGATAAACTCGGCACTCTAAAGCACCCGAGAGCGTTTTTTTCGATGCCAACCTAACCAGAGTGACGGGAGCGGCACAATTCAGAAAAAGTGCTCAGCTCGCCGAGAAAATGCGATTTAAGCAATAAAATTTAAAATGCTTATAAAACATAAACCAAACGTTGTAGATGGTCATTTCTTATTACGCAGTAATAAACTCGGCACTCTAAAGCACCCGAGAGCGTTTTTTTCCATGCCAACCTAACCAGAGTGACGGGAGCGGCACAATTCAGAAAAAGTGCTCAGCTCGCCGAGAAAATGCGATTTAAGCAATAAAATTAAAAATGCTTATAAAACATAAACCAAACGTTGGAGGTGGCCATTTCTTCATGCGCAGTGATAAACTCGGCACTCTAAAGCACCCGAGAGCGTTTTTTTCCATGCCAACCTAACCAGAGTGACGGGAGCGGCACAATTCAGAAAAAGTGCTCAGCTCGCCGAGAAAATGCGATTTAAGCAATAAAATTAAAAATGCTTATAAAACATAAACCAAACGTTGGAGGTGGTCATTTCTTCATGCGCAGTGATAAACTCGGCACTCTAAAGCACCCGAGAGCGTTTTTTTCGATGCCAACCTAACCAGAGTGACGGGAGCGGCACAATTCAGAAAAAGTGCTCAGCTCGCCGAGAAAATGCGATTTAAGCAATAAAATTAAAAATGCTTATAAAACATAAACCAAACGTTGGAGGTGGTCATTTCTTCATGCGCAGTGATAAACTCGGCACTCTAAAGCACCCAAGAGCGTTTTTTTCGATGCCAACCTAACCAGAGTGACGGGAGCAGCACAATTCAGAAAAAGTGCTCAGCTCGCCGAGAAAATGCGATTTAAGCAATAAAATTAAAAATGCTTATAAAACATAAACCAAACGTTGGAGGTGGTCATTTCTTCATGCGCAGTGATAAACTCGGCACTCTAAAGCACCCAAGAGCGTTTTTTTCGATGCCAACCTAACCAGAGTGAAGGGAGCGGCACAATTCAGAAAAAGCGCTCAGCTCGCCGAGAAAATGCGATTTAAGCAATAAAATTAAAAATGCTTATAAAACATAAACCAAACGTTGGAGGTGGTCTTTTCTTCATGCGCAGTGATAAACTCGGCACTCTAAAGCACCCGAGAGCGTTTTTTTTCATGCCAACCTAAACAGAGTGACGGGAGCGGCACAATTCAGAAAAAGTGCTCAGCTCGCCGAGAAAATGCGATTTAAGCAATAAAATTAAAAATGCTTATAAAACATAAACCAAACGTTGTAGATGGTCATTTCTTATTACGCAGTAATAAACTCGGCACTCTAAAGCACCCGAGAGCGTTTTTTTCCATGCCAACCTAACCAGAGTGACGGGAGCGGCACAATTCAGAAAAAGTGCTCAGCTCGCCGAGAAAATGCGATTTAAGCAATAAAATTAAAAATGCTTATAAAACATAAACCAAACGTTGGAGGTGGTCATTTCTTCATGCGCAGTGATAAACTCGGCACTCTAAAGCACCCGAGAGCGTTTTTTTCCATGCCAACCTAACCAGAGTGACGGGAGCGGCACAATTCAGAAAAAGTGCTCAGCTCGCCGAGAAAATGCGATTTAAGCAATAAAATTAAAAATGCTTATAAAACATAAACCAAACGTTGTAGATGGTCATTTCTTATACGCAGTAATAAACTCGGCACTCTAAAGCACCCGAGAGCGTTTTTTTCCATGCCAACCTAACCAGAGTGACGGGAGCGGCACAATTCAGAAAAAGTGCTCAGCTCGCCGAGAAAATGCGATTTAAGCAATAAAATTAAAAATGCTTATAAAACATAAACCAAACGTTGGAGGTGGTCATTTCTTCATGCGCAGTGATAAACTCGGCACTCTAAAGCACCCGAGAGCGTTTTATTCGATGCCAACCTAACCAGAGTGACGGGAGCGGCACAATTCAGAAAAAGCGCTCAGCTCGCCGAGAAAATGCGATTTAAGCAATAAAATTAAAAATGCTTATAAAACATAAACCAAACGTTGGAGGTGGTCATTTCTTCATGCGCGGTGATAAACTCGGCACTCTAAAGCACCCGAGAGCGTTTTTTTCCATGCCAACCTAACCAGAGTGACGGGAGCGGCACAATTCAGAAAAAGTGCTCAGCTCGCCGAGAAAATGCGATTTAAGCAATACAATTAAAAATGCTTATAAAACATAAACCAAACGTTGGAGGTGGTCATTTCTTCATGCGCAGTGATAAACTCGGCACTCTAAAGCACCCGAGAGCGTTTTTTTCCATGCCAACCTAACCAGAGTGACGGGAGCGGCACAATTCAGAAAAAGTGCTCAGCTCGCCGAGAAAATGCGATCTAAGCAATAAAATTAAAAATGCTTATAAAACATAAACCAAACGTTGTAGATGGTCATTTCTTATTACGCAGTAATAAACTCGGCACTCTAAAGCACCCGAGAGCGTTTTTTTCCATGCCAACCTAACCAGAGTGACGGGAGCGGCACAATTCAGAAAAAGTGCTCAGCTCGCCGAGAAAATGCGATCTAAGCAATAAAATTAAAAATGCTTATAAAACATAAACCAAACGTTGTAGATGGTCATTTCTTATTACGCAGTAATAAACTCGGCACTCTAAAGCACCCGAGAGCGTTTTTTTCCATGCCAACCTAACCAGAGTGACGGGAGCGGCACAATTCAGAAAAAGTGCTCAGCTCGCCGAGAAAATGCGATTTAGGAAATAAAATTAAAAATGCTTATAAAACATAAACCAAACGTTGGAGGTGGTCATTTCTTCATGCGCAGTGATAAACTCGGCACTCTAAAGCACCCGAGAGCGTTTTTTTCCATGCCAACCTAACCAGAGTGACGGGAGCGGCACAATTCAGAAAAAGTGCTCAGCTCGCCGAGAAAATGCGATTTAAGCAATAAAATTAAAAATGCTTATAAAACATAAACCAAACGTTGGAGGTGGCCATTTCTTCATGCGCAGTGATAAACTCGGCACTCTAAAGCACCCGAGAGCGTTTTTTTCCATGCCAACCTAACCAGAGTGACGGGAGCGGCACAATTCAGAAAAAGTGCTCAGCTAGCCGAGAAAATGCGATTTAAGCAATAAAATTAAAAATGCTTATAAAACATAAACCAAACGTTGGAGGTGGTCATTTCTTCATGCGCAGTGATAAACTCGGCACTCTAAAGCACTCGAGAGCGTTTTTTTCCATGCCAACCTAACCAGAGTGACGGGAGCGGCACAATTCAGAAAAAGTGCTCAGCTCGCCGAGAAAATGCGATTTAAGCAATAAAATTAAAAATGCTTATAAAACATAAACCAAACGTTGTAGATGGTCATTTCTTATTACGCAGTAATAAACTCGGCACTCTAAAGCACCCGAGAGCGTTTTTTTCCATGCCAACCTAACCAGAGTGACGGGAGCGGCACAATTCAGAAAAAGTGCTCAGCTCGCCGAGAAAATGCGATTTAAGCAATAAAATTAAAAATGCTTATAAAACATAAACCAAACGTTGGAGGTGGTCTTTTCTTCATGTGCAGTGATAAACTCGGCACTCTAAAGACCCCGAGAGCGTTTTTTTCCATGCCAACCTAAACAGAGTGACGGGAGCGGCACAATTCAGAAAAAGTGCTCAGCTCGCCGAGAAAATGCGATTTAAGCAATAAAATTAAAAATGCTTATAAAACATAAACCAAACGTTGTAGATGGTCATTTCTTATTACGCAGTAATAAACTCGGCACTCTAAAGCACCCGAGAGCGTTTTTTTCCATGCCAACCTAACCAGAGTGACGGGAGCGGCACAATTCAGAAAAAGTGCTCAGCTCGCCGAGAAAATGCGATTTAAGCAATAAAATTAAAAATGCTTATAAAACATAAACCAAACGTTGGAGGTGGTCATTTCTTCATGCGCAGTGATAAACTCGGTACTCTAAAGCACCCGAGAGCGTTTTTTTCGATGCCAACCTAACCAGAGTGACGGGAGCGGCACAATTCAGAAAAAGTGCTCAGCTCGCCGAGAAAATGCGATTTAAGCAATAAAATTAAAAATGCTTATAAAACATAAACCAAACGTTGGAGGTGGTCATTTCTTCATGCGCAGTGATAAACTCGGCACTCTAAAGCACCCGAGAGCGTTTTTTTCGATGCCAACCTAACCAGAGTGACGGGAGCGGCACAATTCAGAAAAAGCGCTCAGCTCGCCGAGAAAATGCGATTTAAGCAATAAAATTAAAAATGCTTATAAAACATAAACCAAACGTTGGAGGTTGTCATTTCTTCATGCACAGTGCTAAACTCGGCACTCTAAAGCACCCGAGAGCGTTTTTTTCGATGCCAACCTAACCAGAGTGACGGGAGCGGCACAATTCAGAAAAAGTGCTCAGCTCGCCGAGAAAATGCGATTTAAGCAATAAAATTAAAAATGCTTATAAAACATAAACCAAACGTTGTAAATGGTCATTTCTTATTACGCAGTAATAAACTCGGCACTCTAAAGCACCCGAGAGCGTTTTTTTCGATGCCAACCTAACCAGAGTGACGGGAGCGGCACAATTCAGAAAAAGCGCTCAGCTCGCCGAGAAAATGCGATTTAAGCAATAAAATTAAAAATGCTTATAAAACATAAACCAAACGTTGGAGGTTGTCATTTCTTCATGCACAGTGCTAAACTCGGCACTCTAAAGCACCCGAGAGCGTTTTTTTCGATGCCAACCTAACCAGAGTGACGGGAGCGGCACAATTCAGAAAAAGTGCTCAGCTCGCCGAGAAAATGCGATTTAAGCAATAAAATTAAAAATGCTTATAAAACATAAACCAAACGTTGTAAATGGTCATTTCTTATTACGCAGTAATAAACTCGGCACTCTAAAGCACCCGAGAGCGTTTTTTTCGATGCCAACCTAACCAGAGTGACGGGAGCGGCACAATTCAGAAAAAGCGCTCAGCTCGCCGAGAAAATGCGATTTAAGCAATAAAATTAAAAATGCTTATAAAACATAAACCAAACGTTGGAGGTGGTCATTTCTTCATGCACAGTGATAAACTCGGCACTCTAAAGCACCCGAGAGCGTTTTTTTCCATGCCAACCTAACCAGAGTGACGGGAGCGGCACAATTCAGAAAAAGTGCTCAGCTCGCCGAGAAAATGCGATTTAAGCAATAAAATAAAAAATGCTTATAAAACATAAACCAAACGTTGGAGGTGGTCATTTCTTCATGCGCAGTGATAAACTCGGCACTCTAAAGCACCCGAGAGCGTTTTTTTCGATGCCAACCTAACCAGAGTGACGGGAGCGGCACAATTCAGAAAAAGTGCTCAGCTCGCCGAGAAAATGCGATTTAAGCAATAAAATTTAAAATGCTTATAAAACATAAACCAAACGTTGTAGATGGTCATTTCTTATTACGCAGTAATAAACTCGGCACTCTAAAGCACCCGAGAGCGTTTTTTTCCATGCCAACCTAACCAGAGTGACGGGAGCGGCACAATTCAGAAAAAGTGCTCAGCTCGCCGAGAAAATGCGATTTAAGCAATAAAATTAAAAATGCTTATAAAACATAAACCAAACGTTGGAGGTGGTCATTTCTTCATGCGCAGTGATAAACTCGGCACTCTAAAGCACCCGAGAGCGTTTTTTTCCATGCCAACCTAACCAGAGTGACGGGAGCGGCACAATTCAGAAAAAGTGCTCAGCTCGCCGAGAAAATGCGATTTAAGAAATAAAATTAAAAATGCTTATAAAACATAAACCAAACGTTGGAGGTGGTCATTTCTTCATGCGCAGTGATAAACTCGGCACTCTAAAGCACCCGAGAGCGTTTTTTTCGATGCCAACCTAACCAGAGTGACGGGAGCGGCACAATTCAGAAAAAGTGCTCAGCTCGCCGAGAAAATGCGATTTAAGCAATAAAATTAAAAATGCTTATAAAACATAAACCAAACGTTGGAGGTGGTCATTTCTTCATGCGCAGTGATAAACTCGGCACTCTAAAGCACCCGAGAGCGTTTTATTTGATGCCAACCTAACCAGAGTGACGGGAGCGGCACAATTCAGAAAAAGTGCTCAGCTCGCCGAGAAAATGCGATTTAAGCAATAAAATTAAACATGCTTATAAAACATAAACCAAACGTTGGAGGTGGTCATTTCTTCATGCGCAGTGATAAACTCGGCACTCTAAAGCACCCAAGAGCGTTTTTTTCGATGCCAACCTAACCAGAGTGACGGGAGCGGCACAATTCAGAAAAAGCGCTCAGCTCGCCGAGAAAATGCGATTTAAGCAATAAAATTAAAAATGCTTATAAAACATAAACCAAACGTTGGAGGTGGTCATTTCTTCATGCGCGGTGATAAACTCGGCACTCTAAAGCACCCGAGAGCGTTTTTTTCGATGCCAACCTAACCAGAGTGACGGGAGCGGCACAATTCAGAAAAAGTGCTCAGCTCGCCGAGAAAATGCGATTTAAGCAATAAAATTAAAAATGCTTATAAAACATAAACCAAACGTTGGAGGTGGTCATTTCTTCATGCGCAGTGATAAAATCGGCACTCTAAAGCACCCGAGAGCGTTTTTTTCGATGCCAACCTAACCAGAGTGACGGGAGCGGCACAATTCAGAAAAAGCGCTCAGCTCGCCGAGAAAATGCGATTTAAGCAATAAAATTAAAAATGCTTATAAAACATAAACCAAACGTTGGAGGTGGTCATTTCTTCATGCGCAGTGATAAATTCGGCACTCTAAAGCACCCGAGAGCGTTTTTTTCGATGCCAACCTAACCAGAGTGACGGGAGCGGCACAATTCAGAAAAAGTGCTCAGCTCGCCGAGAAAATGCGATTTAAGCAATAAAATTAAAAATGCTTATAAAACATAAACCAAACGTTGGAGGTGGTCATTTCTTCATGCGCAGTGATAAACTCGGCACTCTAAAGCACCCGAGAGCGTTTTTTTCGATGCCAACCTAACCAGAGTGACGGGAGCGGCACAATTCAGAAAAAGTGCTCAGCTCGCCGAGAAAATGCGATTTAAGCAATAAAATTAAAAATGCTTATAAAACATAAACCAAACGTTGGAGTTGGTCATTTCTTCATGCGCAGTGATAAACTCGGCACTCTAAAGCACCCGAGAGCGTTTTTTTCGATGCCAACCTAACCAGAGTGACGGGAGCGGCACAATTCAGAAAAAGTGCTCAGCTCGCCGAGAAAATGCGATTTAAGCAATAAAATTAAAAATGCTTATAAAACATAAACCAAACGTTGGAGGTGGTCATTTCTTCATGCACAGTGATAAACTCGGCACTCTAAAGCACCCGAGAGCGTTTTTTTCGATGCCAACCTAACCAGAGTGACGGGAGCGGCACAATTCAGAAAAAGTGCTCAGCTCGCCGAGAAAATGCGATTTAAGCAATAAAATTAAAAATGCTTATAAAACATAAACCAAACGTTGTAAATGGTCATTTCTTATTACGCAGTAATAAACTCGGCACTCTAAAGCACCCGAGAGCGTTTTTTTCGATGCCAACCTAACCAGAGTGACGGGAGCGGCACAATTCAGAAAAAGCGCTCAGCTCGCCGAGAAAATGCGATTTAAGCAATACAATTAAAAATGCTTATAAAACATAAACCAAACGTTGGAGGTGGTCATTTCTTCATGCACAGTGATAAACTCGGCACTCTAAAGCACCCGAGAGCGTTTTTTTCCATGCCAACCTAACCAGAGTGACGGGAGCGGCACAATTCAGAAAAAGCGCTCAGCTAGCCGAGAAAATGCGATTTAAGCAATAAAATTAAAAATGCTTATAAAACATAAACCAAACGTTGGAGGTGGTCATTTCTTCATGCGCAGTGATAAACTCGGCACTCTAAAGCACCCGAGAGCGTTTTTTTCGATGCCAACCTAACCAGAGTGACGGGAGCGGCACAATTCAGAAAAAGTGCTCAGCTCGCCGAGAAAATGCGATTTAAGCAATAAAATTAAAAATGCTTATAAAACATAAACCAAACGTTGGAGGTGGTCATTTCTTCATGCGCAGTGATAAACTCGGCACTCTAAAGCACCCAAGAGCGTTTTTTTCGATGCCAACCTAACCAGAGTGACGGGAGCGGCACAATTCAGAAAAAGTGCTCAGCTCGCCGAGAAAATGCGATTTAAGCAATAAAATTAAAAATGCTTATAAAACATAAACCAAACGTTGTAGATGGTCATTTCTTATTACGCAGTAATAAAGTCGGCACTCTAAAGCACCCGAGAGCGTTTTTTTCGATGCCAACCTAACCAGAGTGACGGGAGCGGCACAATTCAGAAAAAGCGCTCAGCTCGCCGAGAAAATGCGATTTAAGCAATAAAATAAAAAATGCTTATAAAACATAAACCAAACGTTGGAGGTGGTCATTTCTTCATGCGCAGTGATAAACTCGGCACTCTAAAGCACCCGAGAGCGTTTTTTTCGATGCCAACCTAACCAGAGTGACGGGAGCGGCACAATTCAGAAAAAGTGCTCAGCTCGCCGAGAAAATGCGATTTAAGCAATAAAATTTAAAATGCTTATAAAACATAAACCAAACGTTGTAGATGGTCATTTCTTATTACGCAGTAATAAACTCGGCACTCTAAAGCACCCGAGAGCGTTTTTTTCCATGCCAACCTAACCAGAGTGACGGGAGCGGCACAATTCAGAAAAAGTGCTCAGCTCGCCGAGAAAATGCGATTTAAGCAATAAAATTAAAAATGCTTATAAAACATAAACCAAACGTTGGAGGTGGTCATTTCTTCATGCGCAGTGATAAACTCGGCACTCTAAAGCACCCGAGAGCGTTTTTTTCCATGCCAACCTAACCAGAGTGACGGGAGCGGCACAATTCAGAAAAAGTGCTCAGCTCGCCGAGAAAATGCGATTTAAGAAATAAAATTAAAAATGCTTATAAAACATAAACCAAACGTTGGAGGTGGTCATTTCTTCATGCGCAGTGATAAACTCGGCACTCTAAAGCACCCGAGAGCGTTTTTTTCGATGCCAACCTAACCAGAGTGACGGGAGCGGCACAATTCAGAAAAAGTGCTCAGCTCGCCGAGAAAATGCGATTTAAGCAATAAAATTAAAAATGCTTATAAAACATAAACCAAACGTTGGAGGTGGTCATTTCTTCATGCGCAGTGATAAACTCGGCACTCTAAAGCACCCGAGAGCGTTTTATTTGATGCCAACCTAACCAGAGTGACGGGAGCGGCACAATTCAGAAAAAGTGCTCAGCTCGCCGAGAAAATGCGATTTAAGCAATAAAATTAAACATGCTTATAAAACATAAACCAAACGTTGGAGGTGGTCATTTCTTCATGCGCAGTGATAAACTCGGCACTCTAAAGCACCCAAGAGCGTTTTTTTCGATGCCAACCTAACCAGAGTGACGGGAGCGGCACAATTCAGAAAAAGCGCTCAGCTCGCCGAGAAAATGCGATTTAAGCAATAAAATTAAAAATGCTTATAAAACATAAACCAAACGTTGGAGGTGGTCATTTCTTCATGCGCGGTGATAAACTCGGCACTCTAAAGCACCCGAGAGCGTTTTTTTCGATGCCAACCTAACCAGAGTGACGGGAGCGGCACAATTCAGAAAAAGTGCTCAGCTCGCCGAGAAAATGCGATTTAAGCAATAAAATTAAAAATGCTTATAAAACATAAACCAAACGTTGGAGGTGGTCATTTCTTCATGCGCAGTGATAAAATCGGCACTCTAAAGCACCCGAGAGCGTTTTTTTCGATGCCAACCTAACCAGAGTGACGGGAGCGGCACAATTCAGAAAAAGTGCTCAGCTCGCCGAGAAAATGCGATTTAAGCAATAAAATTAAAAATGCTTATAAAACATAAACCAAACGTTGTAAATGGTCATTTCTTATTACGCAGTAATAAACTCGGCACTCTAAAGCACCCGAGAGCGTTTTTTTCGATGCCAACCTAACCAGAGTGACGGGAGCGGCACAATTCAGAAAAAGCGCTCAGCTCGCCGAGAAAATGCGATTTAAGCAATAAAATTAAAAATGCTTATAAAACATAAACCAAACGTTGGAGGTGGTCATTTCTTCATGCACAGTGATAAACTCGGCACTCTAAAGCACCCGAGAGCGTTTTTTTCCATGCCAACCTAACCAGAGTGACGGGAGCGGCACAATTCAGAAAAAGCGCTCAGCTAGCCGAGAAAATGCGATTTAAGCAATAAAATTAAAAATGCTTATAAAACATAAACCAAACGTTGGAGGTGGTCATTTCTTCATGCACAGTGATAAACTCGGCACTCTAAAGCACCCGAGAGCGTTTTTTTCGATGCCAACCTAACCAGAGTGACGGGAGCGGCACAATTCAGAAAAAGTGCTCAGCTCGCCGAGAAAATGCGATTTAAGCAATAAAATTTAAAATGCTTATAAAACATAAACCAAACGTTGTAGATGGTCATTTCTTATTACGCAGTAATAAACTCGGCACTCTAAAGCACCCGAGAGCGTTTTTTTCCATGCCAACCTAACCAGAGTGACGGGAGCGGCACAATTCAGAAAAAGTGCTCAGCTCGCCGAGAAAATGCGATTTAAGCAATAAAATTAAAAATGCTTATAAAACATAAACCAAACGTTGGAGGTGGCCATTTCTTCATGCGCAGTGATACACTCGGCACTCTAAAGCACCCGAGAGCGTTTTTTTCCATGCCAACCTAACCAGAGTGACGGGAGCGGCACAATTCAGAAAAAGTGCTCAGCTCGCCGAGAAAATGCGATTTAAGCAATAAAATTAAAAATGCTTATAAAACATAAACCAAACGTTGGAGGTGGTCATTTCTTCATGCGCAGTGATAAACTCGGCACTCTAAAGCACCCGAGAGCGTTTTTTTCGATGCCAACCTAACCAGAGTGACGGGAGCGGCACAATTCAGAAAAAGTGCTCAGCTCGCCGAGAAAATGCGATTTAAGCAATAAAATTAAAAATGCTTATAAAACATAAACCAAACGTTGGAGGTGGTCATTTCTTCATGCGCAGTGATAAACTCGGCACTCTAAAGCACCCAAGAGCGTTTTTTTCGATGCCAACCTAACCAGAGTGACGGGAGCAGCACAATTCAGAAAAAGTGCTCAGCTCGCCGAGAAAATGCGATTTAAGCAATAAAATTAAAAATGCTTATAAAACATAAACCAAACGTTGGAGGTGGTCATTTCTTCATGCGCAGTGATAAACTCGGCACTCTAAAGCACCCAAGAGCGTTTTTTTCGATGCCAACCTAACCAGAGTGAAGGGAGCGGCACAATTCAGAAAAAGCGCTCAGCTCGCCGAGAAAATGCGATTTAAGCAATAAAATTAAAAATGCTTATAAAACATAAACCAAACGTTGGAGGTGGTCATTTCTTCATGCGCAGTGATAAACTCGGCACTCTAAAGCACCCGAGAGCGTTTTTTTCGATGCCAACCTAACCAGAGTGACGGGAGCGGCACAATTCAGAAAAAGTGCTCAGCTCGCCGAGAAAATGCGATTTAAGCAATAAAATTAAAAATGCTTATAAAACATAAACCAAACGTTGGAGTTGGTCATTTCTTCATGCGCAGTGATAAACTCGGCACTCTAAAGCACCCGAGAGCGTTTTTTTCGATGCCAACCTAACCAGAGTGACGGGAGCGGCACAATTCAGAAAAAGTGCTCAGCTCGCCGAGAAAATGCGATTTAAGCAATAAAATTAAAAATGCTTATAAAACATAAACCAAACGTTGGAGGTGGTCATTTCTTCATGCGCAGTGATAAACTCGGCACTCTAAAGCACCCAAGAGCGTTTTTTTCGATGCCAACCTAACCAGAGTGACGGGAGCGGCACAATTCAGAAAAAGTGCTCAGCTCGCCGAGAAAATGCGATTTAAGCATTAAAATTAAAAATGCTTATAAAACATAAACCAAACGTTGTAGATGGTCATTTCTTATTACGCAGTAATAAAGTCGGCACTCTAAAGCACCCGAGAGCGTTTTTTTCGATGCCAACCTAACCAGAGTGACGGGAGCGGCACAATTCAGAAAAAGCGCTCAGCTTGCCGAGAAAATGCGATTTAAGCAATAAAATTAAAAATGCTTATAAAACATAAACCAAACGTTGGAGGTGGTCATTTCTTCATGCACAGTGATAAACTCGGCACTCTAAAGCACCCGAGAGCGTTTTTTTCGATGCCAACCTAACCAGAGTGACGGGAGCGGCACAATTCAGAAAAAGTGCTCAGCTCGCCGAGAAAATGCGATTTAAGCAATAAAATTAAAAATGCTTATAAAACATAAACCAAACGTTGTAAATGGTCATTTCTTATTACGCAGTAATAAACTCGGCACTCTAAAGCACCCGAGAGCGTTTTTTTCGATGCCAACCTAACCAGAGTGACGGGAGCGGCACAATTCAGAAAAAGCGCTCAGCTCGCCGAGAAAATGCGATTTAAGCAATAAAATTAAAAATGCTTATAAAACATAAACCAAACGTTGGAGGTGGTCATTTCTTCATGCACAGTGATAAACTCGGCACTCTAAAGCACCCGAGAGCGTTTTTTTCCATGCCAACCTAACCAGAGTGACGGGAGCGGCACAATTCAGAAAAAGTGCTCAGCTCGCCGAGAAAATGCGATTTAAGCAATAAAATTAAAAATGCTTATAAAACATAAACCAAACGTTGGAGGTGGTCATTTCTTCATGCGCAGTGATAAACTCGGCACTCTAAAGCACCCGAGAGCGTTTTTTTCGATGCCAACCTAACCAGAGTGACGGGAGCGGCACAATTCAGAAAAAGTGCTCAGCTCGCCGAGAAAATGCGATTTAAGCAATAAAATTTAAAATGCTTATAAAACATAAACCAAACGTTGTAGATGGTCATTTCTTATTACGCAGTAATAAACTCGGCACTCTAAAGCACCCGAGAGCGTTTTTTTCCATGCCAACCTAACCAGAGTGACGGGAGCGGCACAATTCAGAAAAAGTGCTCAGCTCGCCGAGAAAATGCGATTTAAGCAATAAAATTAAAAATGCTTATAAAACATAAACCAAACGTTGGAGGTGGTCATTTCTTCATGCGCAGTGATAAACTCGGCACTCTAAAGCACCCGAGAGCGTTTTTTTCGATGCCAACCTAACCAGAGTGACGGGAGCGGCACAATTCAGAAAAAGTGCTCAGCTCGCCGAGAAAATGCGATTTAAGCAATAAAATTAAAAATGCTTATAAAACATAAACCAAACGTTGGAGGTGGTCATTTCTTCATGCGCAGTGATAAACTCGGCACTCTAAAGCACCCGAGAGCGTTTTATTTGATGCCAACCTAACCAGAGTGACGGGAGCGGCACAATTCAGAAAAAGTGCTCAGCTCGCCGAGAAAATGCGATTTAAGCAATAAAATTAAACATGCTTATAAAACATAAACCAAACGTTGGAGGTGGTCATTTCTTCATGCGCAGTGATAAACTCGGCACTCTAAAGCACCCAAGAGCGTTTTTTTCGATGCCAACCTAACCAGAGTGACGGGAGCGGCACAATTCAGAAAAAGCGCTCAGCTCGCCGAGAAAATGCGATTTAAGTAATAAAATTAAAAATGCTTATAAAACATAAACCAAACGTTGGAGGTGGTCATTTTTTCATGCGCGGTGATAAACTCGGCACTCTAAAGCTCCCGAGAGCGTTTTTTTCGATGCCAACCTAACCAGAGTGACGGGAGCGGCACAATTCAGAAAAAGTGCTCAGCTCGCCGAGAAAATGCGATTTAAGCAATAAAATTAAAAATGCTTATAAAACATAAACCAAACGTTGGAGGTGGTCATTTCTTCATGCGCAGTGATAAAATCGGCACTCTAAAGCACCCGAGAGCGTTTTTTTCGATGCCAACCTAACCAGAGTGACGGGAGCGGCACAATTCAGAAAAAGTGCTCAGCTTGCCGAGAAAATGCGATTTAAGCAATAAAATTAAAAATGCTTATAAAACATAAACCAAACGTTGGAGGTGGTCATTTCTTCATGCGCAGTGATAAACTCGGCACTCTAAAGCACCCGAGAGCGTTTTTTTCGATGCCAACCTAACCAGAGTGACGGGAGCGGCACAATTCAGAAAAAGCGCTCAGCTCGCCGAGAAAATGCGATTTAAGCAATAAAATTAAAAATGCTTATAAAACATAAACCAAACGTTGGAGGTGGTCATTTCTTCATGCGCAGTGATAAACTCGGCACTCTAAAGCACCCGAGAGCGTTTTTTTCGATGCCAACCTAACCAGAGTGACGGGAGCGGCACAATTCAGAAAAAGCGCTCAGCTCGCCGAGAAAATGCGATTTAAGCAATAAAATTAAAAATGCTTATAAAACATAAACCAAACGTTGGAGGTGGTCATTTCTTCATGCGCAGTGATAAATTCGGCACTCTAAAGCACCCGAGAGCGTTTTTTTCGATGCCAACCTAACCAGAGTGACGGGAGCGGCACAATTCAGAAAAAGCGCTCAGCTCGCCGAGAAAATGCGATTTAAGCAATAAAATTAAAAATGCTTATAAAACATAAACCAAACGTTGGAGGTGGTCATTTCTTCATGCGCAGTGATAAACTCGGCACTCTAAAGCACCCGAGAGCGTTTTTTTCGATGCCAACCTAACCAGAGTGACGGGAGCGGCACAATTCAGAAAAAGTGCTCAGCTCGCCGAGAAAATTCGATTTAAGCAATAAAATTAAAAATGCTTATAAAACATAAACCAAACGTTGGAGGTGGTCATTTCTTCATGCGCAGTGATAAACTCGGCACTCTAAAGCACCCGAGAGCGTTTTTTTCCATGCCAACCTAACCAGAGTGACGGGAGCGGCACAATTCAGAAAAAGTGCTCAGCTCGCCGAGAAAATGCGATTTAAGCAATAAAATTAAAAATGCTTATAAAACATAAACCAAACGTTGGAGGTGGTCATTTCTTCATGCGCAGTGATAAACTCGGCACTCTAAAGCACCCGAGAGCGTTTTATTTGATGCCAACCTAACCAGAGTGACGGGAGCGGCACAATTCAGAAAAAGTGCTCAGCTCGCCGAGAAAATGCGATTTAAGCAATAAAATTAAACATGCTTATAAAACATAAACCAAACGTTGGAGGTGGTCATTTCTTCATGCGCAGTGATAAACTCGGCACTCTAAAGCACCCGAGAGCGTTTTTTTCGATGCCAACCTAACCAGAGTGACGGGAGCGGCACAATTCAGAAAAAGCGCTCAGCTCGCCGAGAAAATGCGATTTAAGCAATAAAATTAAAAATGCTTATAAAACATAAACCAAACGTTGGAGGTGGTCATTTCTTCATGCGCAGTGATAAATTCGGCACTCTAAAGCACCCGAGAGCGTTTTTTTCGATGCCAACCTAACCAGAGTGACGGGAGCGGCACAATTCAGAAAAAGTGCTCAGCTCGCCGAGAAAATGCGATTTAAGCAATAAAATTAAAAATGCTTATAAAACATAAACCAAACGTTGGAGGTGGTCATTTCTTCATGCGCAGTGATAAACTCGGCACTCTAAAGCACCCGAGAGCGTTTTTTTCGATGCCAACCTAACCAGAGTGACGGGAGCGGCACAATTCAGAAAAAGTGCTCAGCTCGCCGAGAAAATGCGATTTAAGCAATAAAATTAAAAATGCTTATAAAACATAAACCAAACGTTGGAGGTGGTCATTTCTTCATGCGCAGTGATAAACTCGGCACTCTAAAGCACCCGAGAGCGTTTTTTTCGATGCCAACCTAACCAGAGTGACGGGAGCGGCACAATTCAGAAAAAGTGCTCAGCTTGCCGAGAAAATGCGATTTAAGCAATAAAATTAAAAATGCTTATAAAACATAAACCAAACGTTGGAGGTGGTCATTTCTTCATGCGCAGTGATAAACTCGGCACTCTAAAGCACCCGAGAGCGTTTTTTTCGATGCCAACCTAACCAGAGTGACGGGAGCGGCACAATTCAGAAAAAGCGCTCAGCTCGCCGAGAAAATGCGATTTAAGCAATAAAATTAAAAATGCTTATAAAACATAAACCAAACGTTGGAGGTGGTCATTTCTTCATGCGCAGTGATAAACTCGGCACTCTAAAGCACCCGAGAGCGTTTTTTTCGATGCCAACCTAACCAGAGTGACGGGAGCGGCACAATTCAGAAAAAGCGCTCAGCTCGCCGAGAAAATGCGATTTAAGCAATAAAATTAAAAATGCTTATAAAACATAAACCAAACGTTGGAGGTGGTCATTTCTTCATGCGCAGTGATAAATTCGGCACTCTAAAGCACCCGAGAGCGTTTTTTTCGATGCCAACCTAACCAGAGTGACGGGAGCGGCACAATTCAGAAAAAGTGCTCAGCTCGCCGAGAAAATGCGATTTAAGCAATAAAATTAAAAATGCTTATAAAACATAAACCAAACGTTGGAGGTGGTCATTTCTTCATGCGCAGTGATAAACTCGGCACTCTAAAGCACCCGAGAGCGTTTTTTTCGATGCCAACCTAACCAGAGTGACGGGAGCGGCACAATTCAGAAAAAGTGCTCAGCTCGCCGAGAAAATGCGATTTAAGCAATAAAATTAAAAATGCTTATAAAACATAAACCAAACGTTGGAGTTGGTCATTTCTTCATGCGCAGTGATAAACTCGGCACTCTAAAGCACCCGAGAGCGTTTTTTTCGATGCCAACCTAACCAGAGTGACGGGAGCGGCACAATTCAGAAAAAGTGCTTAGCTCGCCGAGAAAATGCGATTTAAGCAATAAAATTAAAAATGCTTATAAAACATAAACCAAACGTTGGAGGTGGTCATTTCTTCATGCGCAGTGATAAACTCGGCACTCTAAAGCACCCGAGAGCGTTTTTTTCGATGCCAACCTAACCAGAGTGACGGGAGCGGCACAATTCAGAAAAAGTGCTCAGCTCGCCGAGAAAATGCGATTTAAGCAATAAAATTAAAAATGCTTATAAAACATAAACCAAACGTTGGAGGTGGTCATTTCTTCATGCGCAGTGATAAACTCGGCACTCTAAAGCACCCGAGAGCGTTTTTTTCCATGCCAACCTAACCAGAGTGACGGGAGCGGCACAATTCAGAAAAAGTGCTCAGCTCGCCGAGAAAATGCGATTTAAGCAATAAAATTAAAAATGCTTATAAAACATAAACCAAACGTTGGAGGTGGCCATTTCTTCATGCGCAGTGATAAACTCGGCACTCTAAAGCACCCGAGAGCGTTTTTTTCCATGCCAACCTAACCAGAGTGACGGGAGCGGCACAATTCAGAAAAAGTGCTCAGCTCGCCGAGAAAATGCGATTTAAGCAATAAAATTAAAAATGCTTATAAAACATAAACCAAACGTTGGAGGTGGCCATTTCTTCATGCGCAGTGATAAACTCGGCACTCTAAAGCACCCGAGAGCGTTTTTTTCCATGCCAACCTAACCAGAGTGACGGGAGCGGCACAATTCAGAAAAAGTGCTCAGCTCGCCGAGAAAATGCGATTTAAGCAATAAAATTAAAAATGCTTATAAAACATAAACCAAACGTTGGAGGTGGTAATTTCTTCATGCGCAGTGATAAACTCGGCACTCTAAAGCACCCGAGAGCGTTTTTTTCCATGCCAACCTAACCAGAGTGACAGGAGCGGCACAATTCAGAAAAAGTGCTCAGCTCGCCGAGAAAATGCGATTTAAGCAATAAAATTAAAAATGCTTATAAAACATAAACCAAACGTTGGAGGTGGTCTTTTCTTCATGCGCAGTGATAAACTCGGCACTCTAAAGCACCCGAGAGCGTTTTTTTCCATGCCAACCTAAACAGAGTGACGGGAGCGGCACAATTCAGAAAAAGTGCTCAGCTCGCCGAGAAAATGCGATTTAAGCAATAAAATTAAAAATGCTTATAAAACATAAACCAAACGTTGTAGATGGTCATTTCTTATTACGCAGTAATAAACTCGGCACTCTAAAGCACCCGAGAGCGTTTTTTTCCATGCCAACCTAACCAGAGTGACGGGAGCGGCACAATTCAGAAAAAGTGCTCAGCTCGCCGAGAAAATGCGATTTAAGCAATAAAATTAAAAATGCTTATAAAACATAAACCAAACGTTGGAGGTGGTCATTTCTTCATGCACAGTGATAAACTCGGCACTCTAAAGCACCCGAGAGCGTTTTTTTCCATGCCAACCTAACCAGAGTGACGGGAGCGGCACAATTCAGAAAAAGTGCTCAGCTCGCCGAGAAAATGCGATTTAAGCAATAAAATTAAAAATGCTTATAAAACATAAACCAAACGTTGGAGGTGGTCATTTCTTCATGCGCAGTGATAAACTCGGCACTCTAAAGCACCCGAGAGCGTTTTTTTCGATGCCAACCTAACCAGAGTGACGGGAGCGGCACAATTCAGAAAAAGTGCTCAGCTCGCCGAGAAAATGCGATTTAAGCAATAAAATTAAAAATGCTTATAAAACATAAACCAAACGTTGGAGGTGGTCATTTCTTCATGCGCAGTGATAAACTCGGCACTCTAAAGCACCCGAGAGCGTTTTTTTCCATGCCAACCTAACCAGAGTGACGGGAGCGGCACAATTCAGAAAAAGTGCTCAGCTCGCCGAGAAAATGCGATTTAAGCAATAAAATTAAAAATGCTTATAAAACATAAACCAAACGTTGTAGAAGGTCATTTCTTATTACGCAGTAATAAACTCGGCACTCTAAAGCACCCGAGAGCGTTTTTTTCCATGCCAACCTAACCAGAGTGACGGGAGCGGCACAATTCAGAAAAAGTGCTCAGCTCGCCGAGAAAATGCGATTTAAGCAATAAAATTAAAAATGCTTATAAAACATAAACCAAACGTTGGAGGTGGTCATTTCTTCATGCGCAGTGATAAACTCGGCACTCTAAAGCACCCGAGAGCGTTTTATTCGATGCCAACCTAACCAGAGTGACGGGAGCGGCACAATTCAGAAAAAGCGCTCAGCTCGCCGAGAAAATGCGATTTAAGCAATAAAATTAAAAATGCTTATAAAACATAAACCAAACGTTGGAGGTGGTCATTTCTTCATGCGCGGTGATAAACTCGGCACTCTAAAGCACCCGAGAGCGTTTTTTTCGATGCCAACCTAACCAGAGTGACGGGAGCGGCACAATTCAGAAAAAGTGCTCAGCTCGCCGAGAAAATGCGATTTAAGCAATAAAATTAAAAATGCTTATAAAACATAAACCAAACGTTGTAGATGGTCATTTCTTATTACGCAGTAATAAACTCGGCACTCTAAAGCACCCGAGAGCGTTTTTTTCCATGCCAACCTAACCAGAGTGACGGGAGCGGCACAATTCAGAAAAAGTGCTCAGCTCGCCGAGAAAATGCGATTTAAGCAATAAAATTAAAAATGCTTATAAAACATAAACCAAACGTTGGAGGTGGCCATTTCTTCATGCGCAGTGATAAACTCGGCACTCTAAAGCACCCGAGAGCGTTTTTTTCCATGCCAACCTAACCAGAGTGACGGGAGCGGCACAATTCAGAAAAATAGCTCAGCTCGCCGAGAAAATGCGATTTAAGCAATAAAATTAAAAATGCTTATAAAACATAAACCAAACGTTGGAGGTGGCCATTTCTTCATGCGCAGTGATAAACTCGGCACTCTAAAGCACCCGAGAGCGTTTTTTTCCATGCCAACCTAACCAGAGTGACGGGAGCGGCACAATTCAGAAAAAGTGCTCAGCTCGCCGAGAAAATGCGATTTAAGCAATAAAATTAAAAATGCTTATAAAACATAAACCAAACGTTGGAGGTGGTCATTTCTTCATGCGCAGTGATAAACTCGGCACTCTAAAGCACCCGAGAGCGTTTTTTTCCATGCCAACCTAACCAGAGTGACGGGAGCGGCACAAGTCAGAAAAAGTGCTCAGCTCGCCGAGAAAATGCGATTTAAGCAATAAAATTAAAAATGCTTATAAAACATAAACCAAACGTTGGAGGTGGTCATTTCTTCATGCGCAGTGATAAACTCGGCACTCTAAAGCACCCGAGAGCGTTTTTTTCCATGCCAACCTAACCAGAGTGACGGGAGCGGCACAATTCAGAAAAAGTGCTCAGCTCGCCGAGAAAATGCGATTTAAGCAATAAAATTAAAAATGCTTATAAAACATAAACCAAACGTTGGAGGTGGTCATTTCTTCATGCGCAGTGATAAACTCGGCACTCTAAAATACCCGAGAGCGTTTTTTTCGATGCCAACCTAACCAGAGTGACGGGAGCGGCACAATTCAGAAAAAGCGCTCAGCTCGCCGAGAAAATGCGATTTAAGCAATAAAATTAAAAATGCTTATAAAACATAAACCAAACGTTGGAGGTGGTCATTTCTTCATGCGCAGTGATAAACTCGGCACTCTAAAGCACCCGAGAGCGTTTTTTTCGATGCCAACCTAACCAGAGTGACGGGAGCGGCACAATTCAGAAAAAGCGCTCAGCTCGCCGAGAAAATGCGATTTAAGCAATAAAATTAAAAATGCTTATAAAACATAAACCAAACGTTGGAGGTGGTCATTTCTTCATGCGCAGTGATAAACTCGGCACTAAAGCACCCGAGAGCGTTTTTTTCGATGCCAACCTAACCAGAGTGACGGGAGCGGCACAATTCAGAAAAAGCGCTCAGCTCGCCGAGAAAATGCGATTTAAGCAATAAAATTAAAAATGCTTATAAAACATAAACCAAACGTTGGAGGTGGTCATTTCTTCATGCGCAGTGATAAACTCGGCACTCTAAAGCACCCGAGAGCGTTTTTTTCGATGCCAACCTAACCAGAGTGACGGGAGCGGCACAATTCAGAAAAAGCGCTCAGCTCGCCGAGAAAATGCGATTTAAGCAATAAAATTAAAAATGCTTATAAAACATAAACCAAACGTTGGAGGTGGTCATTTCTTCATGCGCAGTGATAAACTCGGCACTAAAGCACCCGAGAGCGTTTTTTTCGATGCCAACCTAACCAGAGTGACGGGAGCGGCACAATTCAGAAAAAGTGCTCAGCTCGCCGAGAAAATGCGATTTAAGCAATAAAATTAAAAATGCTTATAAAACATAAACCAAACGTTGGAGGTGGTCATTTCTTCATGCGCAGTGATAAACTCGGCACTCTAAAGCACCCGAGAGCGTTTTTTTTCCATGCCAACCTAACCAGAGTGACGGGAGCGGCACAATTCAGAAAAAGTGCTCAGCTCGCCGAGAAAATGCGATTTAAGCAATAAAATTAAAAATGCTTATAAAACATAAACCAAACGTTGGAGGTGGTCATTTCTTCATGCGCAGTGATAAACTCGGCACTCTAAAGCACCCGAGAGCGTTTATTTCGATGCCAACCTAACCAGAGTGACGGGAGCGGCACAATTCAGAAAAAGTGCTCAGCTCGCCGAGAAAATGCGATTTAAGCAATAAAATTAAAAATGCTTATAAAACATAAACCAAACGTTGTAGATGGTCATTTCTTATTACGCAGTAATAAACTCGGCACTCTAAAGCACCCGAGAGCGTTTTTTTCCATGCCAACCTAACCAGAGTGACGGGAGCGGCACAATTCAGAAAAAGCGCTCAGCTCGCCGAGAAAATGCGATTTAAGCAATAAAATTAAAAATGCTTATAAAACATAAACCAAACGTTGGAGGTGGTCATTTCTTCATGCGCAGTGATAAACTCGGCACTCTAAAGCACCCGAGAGCGTTTTATTCGATGCCAACCTAACCAGAGTGACGGGAGCGGCACAATTCAGAAAAAGTGCTCAGCTCGCCGAGAAAATGCGATTTAAGCAATAAAATTAAAAATGCTTATAAAACATAAACCAAACGTTGGAGGTGGTCATTTCTTCATGCGCAGTGATAAACTCGGCACTCTAAAGCACCCGAGAGCGTTTTTTTCGATGCCAACCTAACCAGAGTGACGGGAGCGGCACAATTCAGAAAAAGTGCTCAGCTCGCCGAGAAAATGCGATTTAAGCAATAAAATTAAAAATGCTTATAAAACATAAACCAAACGTTGGAGGTGGTCATTTCTTCATGCGCAGTGATAAACTCGGCACTGTAAAGCACCCGAGAGCGTTTTTTTCCATGCCAACCTAACCAGAGTGACGGCAGCGGCACAATTCAGAAAAAGTGCTCAGCTCGCCGAGAAAATGCGATTTAAGCAATAAAATTAAAAATGCTTATAAAACATAAACCAAACGTTGGAGGTGGTCATTTCTTATTACGCAGTAATAAACTCGGCACTCTAAAGCACCCGAGAGCGTTTTTTTCCATGCCAACCTAACCAGAGTGACGGGAGCGGCACAATTCAGAAAAAGTGCTCAGCTCGCCGAGAAAATGCGATTTAAGCAATAAAATTAAAAATGCTTATAAAACATAAACCAAACGTTGGAGGTGGTCATGTCTTCATGCGCAGTGATAAACTCGGCACTCTAAAGCACCCGAGAGCGTTTTATTCGATGCCAACCTAACCAGAGTGACGGGAGCGGCACAATTCAGAAAAAGCGCTCAGCTCGCCGAGAAAATGCGATTTAAGCAATAAAATTAAAAATGCTTATAAAACATAAACCAAACGTTGGAGGTGGTCATTTCTTCATGCGCGGTGATAAACTCGGCACTCTAAAGCACCCGAGAGCGTTTTTTTCCATGCCAACCTAACCAGAGTGACGGGAGCGGCACAATTCAGAAAAAGTGCTCAGCTCGCCGAGAAAATGCGATTTAAGCAATAAAATTAAAAATGCTTATAAAACATAAACCAAACGTTGGAGGTGGTCATTTCTTCATGCGCAGTGATAAACTCGGCACTCTAAAGCACCCGAGAGCGTTTTTTTCGATGCCAACCTAACCAGAGTGACGGGAGCGGCACAATTCAGAAAAAGTGCTCAGCTCGCCGAGAAAATGCGATTTAAGCAATAAAATTAAAAATGCTTATAAAACATAAACCAAACGTTGTAGATGGTCATTTCTTATTACGCAGTAATAAACTCGGCACTCTAAAGCACCCGAGAGCGTTTTTTTCCATGCCAACCTAACCAGAGTGACGGGAGCGGCACAATTCAGAAAAAGTGCTCAGCTCGCCGAGAAAATGCGATTTAAGCAATACAATTAAAAATGCTTATAAAACATAAACCAAACGTTGGAGGTGGTCATTTCTTCATGTGCAGTGATAAACTCGGCACTCTAAAGCACCCGAGAGCGTTTTTTTCCATGCCAACCTAACCAGAGTGACGGGAGCGGCACAATTCAGAAAAAGTGCTCAGCTCGCCGAGAAAATGCGATTTAAGCAATAAAATTAAAAATGCTTATAAAACATAAACCAAACGATGGAGGTGGTCATTTCTTCATGCACAGTGATAAACTCGGCACTCTAAAGCACCCGAGAGCGTTTTTTTCGATGCCAACCTAACCAGAGTGACGGGAGCGGCACAATTCAGAAAAAGTGCTCAGCTCGCCGAGAAAATGCGATTTAAGCAATAAAATTAAAAATGCTTATAAAACCTAAACCAAACGTTGGAGGTGGTCATTTCTTCATGCGCAGTGATAAACTCGGCACTCTTAAGCACCCGAGAGCGTTTTTTTCGATGCCAACCTAACCAGAGTGACGGGAGCGGCACAATTCAGAAAAAGTGCTCAGCTCGCCGAGAAAATGCGATTTAAGCAATAAAATTAAAAATGCTTATAAAACATAAACCAAACGTTGGAGGTGGTCATTTCTTCATGCGCAGTGATAAACTCGGCACTCTAAAGCACCCGAGAGCGTTTTATTCGATGCCAACCTAACCAGAGTGACGGGAGCGGCACAATTCAGAAAAAGTGCTCAGCTCGCCGAGAAAATGCGATTTAAGCAATAAAATTAAAAATGCTTATAAAACATAAACCAAACGTTGGAGGTGGTCATTTCTTCATGCGCAGTGATAAACTCGGCACTCTAAAGCACCCGAGAGCGTTTTTTTCGATGCCAACCTAACCAGAGTGACGGGAGCGGCACAATTCAGAAAAAGTGCTCAGCTCGCCGAGAAAATGCGATTTAAGCAATAAAATTAAAAATGCTTATAAAACATAAACCAAACGTTGGAGTTGGTCATTTCTTCATGCGCAGTGATAAACTCGGCACTCTAAAGCACCCGAGAGCGTTTTTTTCGATGCCAACCTAACCAGAGTGACGGGAGCGGCACAATTCAGAAAAAGTGCTCAGCTCACCGAGAAAATGCGATTTAAGCAATAAAATTAAAAATGCTTATAAAACATAAACCAAACGTTGGAGGTGGTCATTTCTTCATGCGCAGTGATAAACTCGGCACTCTAAAGCACCCAAGAGCGTTTTTTTCGATGCCAACCTAACCAGAGTGACGGGAGCGGCACAATTCAGAAAAAGCGCTCAGCTCGCCGAGAAAATGCGATTTAAGCAATACAATTAAAAATGCTTATAAAACATAAACCAAACGTTGGAGGTGGTCATTTCTTCATGCACAGTGATAAACTCGGCACTCTAAAGCACCCGAGAGCGTTTTTTTCGATGCCAACCTAACCAGAGTGACGGGAGCGGCACAATTCAGAAAAAGTGCTCAGCTCGCCGAGAAAATGCGATTTAAGCAATAAAATTAAAAATGCTTATAAAACATAAACCAAACGTTGTAGATGGTCATTTCTTATTACGCAGTAATAAACTCGGCACTCTAAAGCACCCGAGAGCGTTTTTTTCGATGCCAACCTAACCAGAGTGACGGGAGCGGCACAATTCAGAAAAAGCGCTCAGCTCGCCGAGAAAATGCGATTTAAGCAATAAAATTAAAAATGCTTATAAAACATAAACCAAACGTTGGAGGTGGTCATTTCTTCATGCACAGTGATAAACTCGGCACTCTAAAGCACCCGAGAGCGTTTTTTTCGATGCCAACCTAACCAGAGTGACGGGAGCGGCACAATTCAGAAAAAGTGCTCAGCTCGCCGAGAAAATGCGATTTAAGCAATAAAATTAAAAATGCTTATAAAACATAAACCAAACGTTGTAAATGGTCATTTCTTATTACGCAGTAATAAACTCGGCACTCTAAAGCACCCGAGAGCGTTTTTTTCGATGCCAACCTAACCAGAGTGACGGGAGCGGCACAATTCAGAAAAAGCGCTCAGCTCGCCGAGAAAATGCGATTTAAGCAATAAAATTAAAAATGCTTATAAAACATAAACCAAACGTTGGAGGTGGTCATTTCTTCATGCGCAGTGATAAACTCGGCACTCTAAAGCACCCGAGAGCGTTTTTTTCGATGCCAACCTAACCAGAGTGACGGGAGCGGCACAATTCAGAAAAAGTGCTCAGCTCGCCGAGAAAATGCGATTTAAGCAATAAAATTAAAAATGCTTATAAAACATAAACCAAACGTTGGAGGTGGTCATTTCTTCATGCGCAGTGATAAACTCGGCACTCTAAAGCACCCGAGAGCGTTTTTTTCGATGCCAACCTAACCAGAGTGACGGGAGCGGCACAATTCAGAAAAAGTGCTCAGCTCGCCGAGAAAATGCGATTTAAGCAATAAAATTAAAAATGCTTATAAAACATAAACCAAACGTTGGAGGTGGTCATTTCTTCATGCGCAGTGATAAACTCGGCACTCTAAAGCACCCGAGAGCGTTTTTTTCGATGCCAACCTAACCAGAGTGACGGGAGCGGCACAATTCAGAAAAAGTGCTCAGCTCGCCGAGAAAATGCGATTTAAGCAATAAAATTAAAAATGCTTATAAAACATAAACCAAACGTTGGAGGTGGTCATTTCTTATTACGCAGTAATAAACTCGGCACTCTAAAGCACCCGAGAGCGTTTTTTTCCATGCCAACCTAACCAGAGTGACGGGAGCGGCACAATTCAGAAAAAGTGCTCAGCTCGCCGAGAAAATGCGATTTAAGCAATAAAATTAAAAATGCTTATAAAACATAAACCAAACGTTGTAAATGGTCATTTCTTATTACGCAGTAATAAACTCGGCACTCTAAAGCACCCGAGAGCGTTTTTTTCGATGCCAACCTAACCAGAGTGACGGGAGCGGCACAATTCAGAAAAAGTGCTCAGCTCGCCGAGAAAATGCGATTTAAGCAATAAAATTAAAAATGCTTATAAAACATAAACCAAACGTTGGAGGTGGTCATTTCTTCATGCGCAGTGATAAACTCGGCACTCTAAAGCACCCGAGAGCGTTTTATTCGATGCCAACCTAACCAGAGTGACGGGAGCGGCACAATTCAGAAAAAGCGCTCAGCTCGCCGAGAAAATGCGATTTAAGCAATAAAATTAAAAATGCTTATAAAACATAAACCAAACGTTGGAGGTGGTCATTTCTTCATGCGCGGTGATAAACTCGGCACTCTAAAGCACCCGAGAGCGTTTTTTTCCATGCCAACCTAACCAGAGTGACGGGAGCGGCACAATTCAGAAAAAGTGCTCAGCTCGCCGAGAAAATGCGATTTAAGCAATAAAATTAAAAATGCTTATAAAACATAAACCAAACGTTGGAGGTGGTCATTTCTTCATGCGCAGTGATAAACTCGGCACTCTAAAGCACCCGAGAGCGTTTTTTTCGATGCCAACCTAACCAGAGTGACGGGAGCGGCACAATTCAGAAAAAGTGCTCAGCTCGCCGCGAAAATGCGATTTAAGCAATAAAATTAAAAATGCTTATAAAACATAAACCAAACGTTGTAGATGGTCATTTCTTATTACGCAGTAATAAACTCGGCACTCTAAAGCACCCGAGAGCGTTTTTTTCCATGCCAACCTAACCAGAGTGACGGGAGCGGCACAATTCAGAAAAAGTGCTCAGCTCGCCGAGAAAATGCGATTTAAGCAATACAATTAAAAATGCTTATAAAACATAAACCAAACGTTGGAGGTGGTCATTTCTTCATGTGCAGTGATAAACTCGGCACTCTAAAGCACCCGAGAGCGTTTTTTTCCATGCCAACCTAACCAGAGTGACGGGAGCGGCACAATTCAGAAAAAGTGCTCAGCTCGCCGAGAAAATGCGATTTAAGCAATAAAATTAAAAATGCTTATAAAACATAAACCAAACGTTGGAGGTGGTCATTTCTTCATGCACAGTGATAAACTCGGCACTCTAAAGCACCCGAGAGCGTTTTTTTCGATGCCAACCTAACCAGAGTGACGGGAGCGGCACAATTCAGAAAAAGTGCTCAGCTCGCCGAGAAAATGCGATTTAAGCAATAAAATTAAAAATGCTTATAAAACCTAAACCAAACGTTGGAGGTGGTCATTTCTTCATGCGCAGTGATAAACTCGGCACTCTTAAGCACCCGAGAGCGTTTTTTTCGATGCCAACCTAACCAGAGTGACGGGAGCGGCACAATTCAGAAAAAGTGCTCAGCTCGCCGAGAAAATGCGATTTAAGCAATAAAATTAAAAATGCTTATAAAACATAAACCAAACGTTGGAGGTGGTCATTTCTTCATGCGCAGTGATAAACTCGGCACTCTAAAGCACCCGAGAGCGTTTTATTCGATGCCAACCTAACCAGAGTGACGGGAGCGGCACAATTCAGAAAAAGTGCTCAGCTCGCCGAGAAAATGCGATTTAAGCAATAAAATTAAAAATGCTTATAAAACATAAACCAAACGTTGGAGGTGGTCATTTCTTCATGCGCAGTGATAAACTCGGCACTCTAAAGCACCCGAGAGCGTTTTTTTCGATGCCAACCTAACCAGAGTGACGGGAGCGGCACAATTCAGAAAAAGCGCTCAGCTCGCCGAGAAAATGCGATTTAAGCAATAAAATTAAAAATGCTTATAAAACATAAACCAAACGTTGGAGGTGGTCATTTCTTCATGCGCGGTGATAAACTCGGCACTCTAAAGCACCCGAGAGCGTTTTTTTCCATGCCAACCTAACCAGAGTGACGGGAGCGGCACAATTCAGAAAAAGTGCTCAGCTCGCCGAGAAAATGCGATTTAAGCAATAAAATTAAAAATGCTTATAAAACATAAACCAAACGTTGGAGGTGGTCATTTCTTCATGCGCAGTGATAAACTCGGCACTCTAAAGCACCCGAGAGCGTTTTTTTCGATGCCAACCTAACCAGAGTGACGGGAGCGGCACAATTCAGAAAAAGTGCTCAGCTCGCCGCGAAAATGCGATTTAAGCAATAAAATTAAAAATGCTTATAAAACATAAACCAAACGTTGTAGATGGTCATTTCTTATTACGCAGTAATAAACTCGGCACTCTAAAGCACCCGAGAGCGTTTTTTTCCATGCCAACCTAACCAGAGTGACGGGAGCGGCACAATTCAGAAAAAGTGCTCAGCTCGCCGAGAAAATGCGATTTAAGCAATACAATTAAAAATGCTTATAAAACATAAACCAAACGTTGGAGGTGGTCATTTCTTCATGTGCAGTGATAAACTCGGCACTCTAAAGCACCCGAGAGCGTTTTTTTCCATGCCAACCTAACCAGAGTGACGGGAGCGGCACAATTCAGAAAAAGTGCTCAGCTCGCCGAGAAAATGCGATTTAAGCAATAAAATTAAAAATGCTTATAAAACATAAACCAAACGTTGGAGGTGGTCATTTCTTCATGCACAGTGATAAACTCGGCACTCTAAAGCACCCGAGAGCGTTTTTTTCGATGCCAACCTAACCAGAGTGACGGGAGCGGCACAATTCAGAAAAAGTGCTCAGCTCGCCGAGAAAATGCGATTTAAGCAATAAAATTAAAAATGCTTATAAAACCTAAACCAAACGTTGGAGGTGGTCATTTCTTCATGCGCAGTGATAAACTCGGCACTCTTAAGCACCCGAGAGCGTTTTTTTCGATGCCAACCTAACCAGAGTGACGGGAGCGGCACAATTCAGAAAAAGTGCTCAGCTCGCCGAGAAAATGCGATTTAAGCAATAAAATTAAAAATGCTTATAAAACATAAACCAAACGTTGGAGGTGGTCATTTCTTCATGCGCAGTGATAAACTCGGCACTCTAAAGCACCCGAGAGCGTTTTATTCGATGCCAACCTAACCAGAGTGACGGGAGCGGCACAATTCAGAAAAAGTGCTCAGCTCGCCGAGAAAATGCGATTTAAGCAATAAAATTAAAAATGCTTATAAAACATAAACCAAACGTTGGAGGTGGTCATTTCTTCATGCGCAGTGATAAACTCGGCACTCTAAAGCACCCGAGAGCGTTTTTTTCGATGCCAACCTAACCAGAGTGACGGGAGCGGCACAATTCAGAAAAAGTGCTCAGCTCGCCGAGAAAATGCGATTTAAGCAATAAAATTAAAAATGCTTATAAAACATAAACCAAACGTTGGAGTTGGTCATTTCTTCATGCGAAGTGATAAACTCGGCACTCTAAAGCACCCGAGAGCGTTTTTTTCGATGCCAACCTAACCAGAGTGACGGGAGCGGCACAATTCAGAAAAAGTGCTCAGCTCGCCGAGAAAATGCGATTTAAGCAATAAAATTAAAAATGCTTATAAAACATAAACCAAACGTTGGAGGTGGTCATTTCTTCATGCGCAGTGATAAACTCGGCACTCTAAAGCACCCAAGAGCGTTTTTTTCGATGCCAACCTAACCAGAGTGACGGGAGCGGCACAATTCAGAAAAAGCGCTCAGCTCGCCGAGAAAATGCGATTTAAGCAATACAATTAAAAATGCTTATAAAACATAAACCAAACGTTGGAGGTGGTCATTTCTTCATGCACAGTGATAAACTCGGCACTCTAAAGCACCCGAGAGCGTTTTTTTCGATGCCAACCTAACCAGAGTGACGGGAGCGGCACAATTCAGAAAAAGTGCTCAGCTCGCCGAGAAAATGCGATTTAAGCAATAAAATTAAAAATGCTTATAAAACATAAACCAAACGTTGTAGATGGTCATTTCTTATTACGCAGTAATAAACTCGGCACTCTAAAGCACCCGAGAGCGTTTTTTTCGATGCCAACCTAACCAGAGTGACGGGAGCGGCACAATTCAGAAAAAGCGCTCAGCTCGCCGAGAAAATGCGATTTAAGCAATAAAATTAAAAATGCTTATAAAACATAAACCAAACGTTGGAGGTGGTCATTTCTTCATGCACAGTGATAAACTCGGCACTCTAAAGCACCCGAGAGCGTTTTTTTCGATGCCAACCTAACCAGAGTGACGGGAGCGGCACAATTCAGAAAAAGTGCTCAGCTCGCCGAGAAAATGCGATTTAAGCAATAAAATTAAAAATGCTTATAAAACATAAACCAAACGTTGTAAATGGTCATTTCTTATTACGCAGTAATAAACTCGGCACTCTAAAGCACCCGAGAGCGTTTTTTTCGATGCCAACCTAACCAGAGTGACGGGAGCGGCACAATTCAGAAAAAGCGCTCAGCTCGCCGAGAAAATGCGATTTAAGCAATAAAATTAAAAATGCTTATAAAACATAAACCAAACGTTGGAGGTGGTCATTTCTTCATGCACAGTGATAAACTCGGCACTCTAAAGCACCCGAGAGCGTTTTTTTCGATGCCAACCTAACCAGAGTGACGGGAGCGGCACAATTCAGAAAAAGTGCTCAGCTCGCCGAGAAAATGCGATTTAAGCAATAAAATTAAAAATGCTTATAAAACATAAACCAAACGTTGGAGGTGGTCATTTCTTCATGCGCAGTGATAAACTCGGCACTCTAAAGCACCCGAGAGCGTTTTTTTCGATGCCAACCTAACCAGAGTGACGGGAGCGGCACAATTCAGAAAAAGTGCTCAGCTCGCCGAGAAAATGCGATTTAAGCAATAAAATTAAAAATGCTTATAAAACATAAACCAAACGTTGGAGGTGGTCATTTCTTCATGCGCAGTGATAAACTCGGCACTCTAAAGCACCCGAGAGCGTTTTTTTCGATGCCAACCTAACCAGAGTGACGGGAGCGGCACAATTCAGAAAAAGTGCTCAGCTCGCCGAGAAAATGCGATTTAAGCAATAAAATTAAAAATGCTTATAAAACATAAACCAAACGTTGGAGGTGGTCATTTCTTCATGCGCAGTGATAAACTCGGCACTCTAAAGCACCCGAGAGCGTTTTTTTCCATGCCAACCTAACCAGAGTGACGGGAGCGGCACAATTCAGAAAAAGTGCTCAGCTCGCCGAGAAAATGCGATTTAAGCAATAAAATTAAAAATGCTTATAAAACATAAACCAAACGTTGGAGGTGGTCATTTCTTCATGCGCAGTGATAAACTCGGCACTCTAAAGCACCCGAGAGCGTTTTTTTCCATGCCAACCTAACCAGAGTGACGGGAGCGGCAAAATTCAGAAAAAGTGCTCAGCTCGCCGAGAAAATGCGATTTAAGCAATAAAATTAAAAATGCTTATAAAACATAAACCAAACGTTGTAGATGGTCATTTCTTATTACGCAGTAATAAACTCGGCACTCTAAAGCACCCGAGAGCGTTTTTTTCCATGCCAACCTAACCAGAGTGACGGGAGCGGCACAATTCAGAAAAAGTGCTCAGCTCGCCGAGAAAATGCGATTTAAGCAATAAAATTAAAAATGCTTATAAAACATAAACCAAACGTTGGAGGTGGTCATTTCTTCATGCGCAGTGATAAACTCGGCACTCTAAAGCACCCGAGAGCTTTTTTTCCCATGCCAACCTAACCAGAGTGACGGGAGCGGCACAATTCAGAAAAAGTGCTCAGCTCGCCGAGAAAATGCGATTTAAGCAATAAAATTAAAAATGCTTATAAAACATAAACCAAACGTTGGAGGTGGTCATTTCTTCATGCGCAGTGATAAACTCGGCACTCTAAAGCACCCGAGAGCGTTTTTTCCCATGCCAACCTAACCAGAGTGACGGGAGCGGCACAATTCAGAAAAAGTGCTCAGCTCGCCGAGAAAATGCGATTTAAGCAATAAAATTAAAAATGCTTATAAAACATAAACCAAACGTTGGAGGTGGTCATTTCTTCATGCGCAGTGATAAACTCGGCACTCTAAAGCACCCTAGAGCGTTTTTTTCCATGCCAACCTAACCAGAGTGACGGGAGCGGCACAATTCAGAAAAAGTGCTCAGCTCGCCGAGAAAATGCGATTTAAGCAATAAAATTAAAAATGCTTATAAAACATAAACCAAACGTTGGAGGTGGTCATTTCTTCATGCGCAGTGATAAACTCGGCACTCTAAAGCACCCGAGAGCGTTTTTTTCCATGCCAACCTAACAGAGTGACGGGAGCGGCACAATTCAGAAAAAGTGCTCAGCTCGCCGAGAAAATGCGATTTAAGCAATAAAATTAAAAATGCTTATAAAACATAAACCAAACGTTGGAGGTGGTCATTTCTTCATGCGCAGTGATAAACTCGGCACTCTAAAGCACCCGAGAGCGTTTTATTCGATGCCAACCTAACCAGAGTGACGGGAGCGGCACAATTCAGAAAAAGTGCTCAGCTCGCCGAGAAAATGCGATTTAAGCAATAAAATTAAAAATGCTTATAAAACATAAACCAAACGTTGGAGGTGGTCATTTCTTCATGCGCAGTGATAAACTCGGCACTCTAAAGCACCCGAGAGCGTTTTTTTCGATGCCAACCTAACCAGAGTGACGGGAGCGGCACAATTCAGAAAAAGCGCTCAGCTCGCCGAGAAAATGCGATTTAAGCAATAAAATTAAAAATGCTTATAAAACATAAACCAAACGTTGGAGGTGGTCATTTCTTCATGCGCGGTGATAAACTCGGCACTCTAAAGCACCCGAGAGCGTTTTTTTCCATGCCAACCTAACCAGAGTGACGGGAGCGGCACAATTCAGAAAAAGTGCTCAGCTCGCCGAGAAAATGCGATTTAAGCAATAAAATTAAAAATGCTTATAAAACATAAACCAAACGTTGGAGGTGGTCATTTCTTCATGCGCAGTGATAAACTCGGCACTCTAAAGCACCCGAGAGCGTTTTTTTCGATGCCAACCTAACCAGAGTGACGGGAGCGGCACAATTCAGAAAAAGTGCTCAGCTCGCCAAGTAAATGCGATTTAAGCAATAAAATTAAAAATGCTTATAAAACATAAACCAAACGTTGGAGGTGGTCATTTCTTCATGCGCAGTGATAAACTCGGCACTCTAAAGCACCCGAGAGCGTTTTTTTCGATGCCAACCTAACCAGAGTGACGGGAGCGGCACAGTTCAGAAAAAGCGCTCAGCTCGCCGAGAAAATGCGATTTAAGCAATAAAATTAAAAATGCTTATAAAACATAAACCAAACGTTGGAGGTGGTCATTTCTTCATGCGCAGTGATAAACTCGGCACTCTAAAGCACCCGAGAGCGTTTTTTTCGATGCCAACCTAACCAGAGTGACGGGAGCGGCACAATTCAGAAAAAGTGCTCAGCTCGCCGAGAAAATGCGATTTAAGCAATAAAATTAAAAATGCTTATAAAACATAAACCAAACGTTGGAGGTGGTCATTTCTTCATGCGCAGTGATAAACTCGGCACTCTAAAGCACCCGAGAGCGTTTTATTCGATGCCAACCTAACCAGAGTGACGGGAGCGGCACAATTCAGAAAAAGTGCTCAGCTCGCCGAGAAAATGCGATTTAAGCAATAAAATTAAAAATGCTTATAAAACATAAACCAAACGTTGGAGGTGGTCATTTCTTCATGCGCAGTGATAAACTCGGCACTCTAAAGCACCCGAGAGCGTTTTTTTCGATGCCAACCTAACCAGAGTGACGGGAGCGGCACAATTCAGAAAAAGCGCTCAGCTCGCCGAGAAAATGCGATTTAAGCAATAAAATTAAAAATGCTTATAAAACATAAACCAAACGTTGGAGGTGGTCATTTCTTCATGCGCAGTGATAAACTCGGCACTCTAAAGCACCCGAGAGCGTTTTTTTCGATGCCAACCTAACCAGAGTGACGGGAGCGGCACAATTCAGAAAAAGCGCTCAGCTCGCCGAGAAAATGCGATTTAAGCAATAAAATTAAAAATGCTTATAAAACATAAACCAAACGTTGGAGGTGGTCATTTCTTCATGCGCAGTGATAAACTCGGCACTCTAAAGCACCCGAGAGCGTTTTTTTCGATGCCAACCTAACCAGAGTGACGGGAGCGGCACAATTCAGAAAAAGTGCTCAGCTCGCCGAGAAAATGCGATTTAAGCAATAAAATTAAAAATGCTTATAAAACATAAACCAAACGTTGGAGGTGGTCATTTCTTCATGCGCAGTGATAAACTCGGCACTCTAAAGCACCCGAGAGCGTTTTTTTCGATGCCAACCTAACCAGAGTGACGGGAGCGGCACAATTCAGAAAAAGCGCTCAGCTCGCCGAGAAAATGCGATTTAAGCAATAAAATTAAAAATGCTTATAAAACATAAACCAAACGTTGGAGGTGGTCATTTCTTCATGCACAGTGATAAACTCGGCACTCTAAAGCACCCGAGAGCGTTTTTTTCGATGCCAACCCAACCAGAGTGACGGGAGCGGCACAATTCAGAAAAAGTGCTCAGCTCGCCGAGAAAATGCGATTTAAGCAATAAAATTAAAAATGCTTATAAAACATAAACCAAACGTTGGAGGTGGTCATTTCTTCATGCGCAGTGATAAACTCGGCACTCTAAAGCACCCGAGAGCGTTTTTTTCGATGCCAACCTAACCAGAGTGACGGGAGCGGCACAATTCAGAAAAAGTGCTCAGCTCGCCGAGAAAATGCGATTTAAGCAATAAAATTTAAAATGCTTATAAAACATAAACCAAACGTTGTAGATGGTAATTTCTTATTACCCAGTAATAAACTCGGCACTCTAAAGCACCCGAGAGCGTTTTTTTCCATGCCAACCTAACCAGAGTGACGGGAGCGGCACAATTCAGAAAAAGTGCTCAGCTCGCCGAGAAAATGCGATTTAAGCAATAAAATTAAAAATGCTTATAAAACATAAACCAAACGTTGGAGGTGGTCATTTCTTCATGCGCAGTGATAAACTCGGCACTCTAAAGCACCCGAGAGCGTTTTTTTCCATGCCAACCTAACCAAAGTGACGGGAGCGGCACAATTCAGAAAAAGTGCTCAGCTCGCCGAGAAAATGCGATTTAAGAAATAAAATTAAAAATGCTTATAAAACATAAACCAAACGTTGGAGGTGGTCATTTCTTCATGCGCAGTGATAAACTCGGCACTCTAAAGCACCCGAGAGCGTTTTTTTCGATGCCAACCTAACCAGAGTGACGGGAGCGGCACAATTCAGAAAAAGTGCTCAGCTCGCCGAGAAAATGCGATTTAAGCAATAAAATTAAAAATGCTTATAAAACATAAACCAAACGTTGGAGGTGGTCATTTCTTCATGCGCAGTGATAAACTCGGCACTCTAAAGCACCCGAGAGCGTTTTATTTGATGCCAACCTAACCAGAGTGACGGGAGCGGCACAATTCAGAAAAAGTGCTCAGCTCGCCGAGAAAATGCGATTTAAGCAATAAAATTAAAAATGCTTATAAAACATAAACCAAACGTTGGAGGTGGTCATTTCTTCATGCGCAGTGATAAACTCGGTACTCTAAAGCACCCAAGAGCGTTTTTTTTCGATGCCAACCTAACCAGAGTGACGGGAGCGGCACAATTCAGAAAAAGCGCTCAGCTCGCCGAGAAAATGCGATTTAAGCAATAAAATTAAAAATGCTTATAAAACATAAACCAAACGTTGGAGGTGGTCATTTCTTCATGCGCGGTGATAAACTCGGCACTCTAAAGCACCCGAGAGCGTTTTTTTCGATGCCAACCTAACCAGAGTGACGGGAGCGGCACAATTCAGAAAAAGTGCTCAGCTCGCCGAGAAAATGCGATTTAAGCAATAAAATTAAAAATGCTTATAAAACATAAACCAAACGTTGGAGGTGGTCATTTCTTCATGCGCAGTGATAAACTCGGCACTCTAAAGCACCCGAGAGCGTTTTTTTCGATGCCAACCTAACCAGAGTGACGGGAGCGGCACAATTCAGAAAAAGCGCTCAGCTCGCCGAGAAAATGCGATTTAAGCAATAAAATTAAAAATGCTTATAAAACATAAACCAAACGTTGGAGGTGGTCATTTCTTCATGCGCAGTGATAAACTCGGCACTCTAAAGCACCCGAGAGCGTTTTTTTCCATGCCAACCTAAACAGAGTGACGGGAGCGGCACAATTCAGAAAAAGTGCTCAGCTCGCCGAGAAAATGCGATTTAAGCAATAAAATTAAAAATGCTTATAAAACATAAACCAAACGTTGTAGATGGTCATTTCTTATTACGCAGTAATAAACTCGGCACTCTAAAGCACCCGAGAGCGATTTTTTCCATGCCAACCTAACCAGAGTGACGGGAGCGGCACAATTCAGAAAAAGTGCTCAGCTCGCCGAGAAAATGCGATTTAAGCAATAAAATTAAAAATGCTTATAAAACATAAACCAAACGTTGGAGGTGGTCATTTCTTCATGCGCAGTGATAAACTCGGCACTCTAAAGCACCCGAGAGCGTTTTTTTCCATGCCAACCTAACCAGAGTGACGGGAGCGGCACAATTCAGAAAAAGTGCTCAGCTCGCCGAGAAAATGCGATTTAAGCAATAAAATTAAAAATGCTTATAAAACATAAACCAAACGTTGGAGGTGGCCATTTCTTCATGCGCAGTGATAAACTCGGCACTCTAAAGCACCCGAGAGCGTTTTTTTCCATGCCAACCTAACCAGAGTGACGGGAGCGGCACAATTCAGAAAAAGTGCTCAGCTCGCCGAGAAAATGCGATTTAAGCAATAAAATTAAAAATGCTTATAATACATAAACCAAACGTTGGAGGTGGCCATTTCTTCATGCGCAGTGATAAACTCGGCACTCTAAAGCACCCGAGAGCGTTTTTTTCCATGCCTAACCAGAGTGACGGGAGCGGCACAATTCAGAAAAAGTGCTCAGCTCGCCGAGAAAATGCGATTTAAGCAATAAAATTAAAAATGCTTATAAAACATAAACCAAACGTTGGAGGTGGTCATTTCTTCATGCGCAGTGATAAACTCGGCACTCTAAAGCACCCGAGAGCGTTTTTTTCCATGCCAACCTAACCAGAGTGACAGGAGCGGCACAATTCAGAAAAAGTGCTCAGCTCGCCGAGAAAATGCGATTTAAGCAATAAAATTAAAAATGCTTATAAAACATAAACCAAACGTTGGAGGTGGTCTTTTCTTCATGCGCAGTGATAAACTCGGCACTCTAAAGCACCCGAGAGCGTTTTTTTCCATGCCAACCTAAACAGAGTGACGGGAGCGGCACAATTCAGAAAAAGTGCTCAGCTCGCCGAGAAAATGCGATTTAAGCAATAAAATTAAAAATGCTTATAAAACATAAACCAAACGTTGTAGATGGTCATTTCTTATTACGCAGTAATAAACTCGGCACTCTAAAGCACCCGAGAGCGTTTTTTTCCATGCCAACCTAACCAGAGTGACGGGAGCGGCACAATTCAGAAAAAGTGCTCAGCTCGCCGAGAAAATGCGATTTAAGCAATAAAATTAAAAATGCTTATAAAACATAAACCAAACGTTGGAGGTGGTCATTTCTTCATGCACAGTGATAAACTCGGCACTCTAAAGCACCCGAGAGCGTTTTTTTCCATGCCAACCTAACCAGAGTGACGGGAGCGGCACAATTCAGAAAAAGTGCTCAGCTCGCCGAGAAAATGCGATTTAAGCAATAAAATTAAAAATGCTTATAAAACATAAACCAAACGTTGGAGGTGGTCATTTCTTCATGCGCAGTGATAAACTCGGCACTCTAAAGCACCCGAGAGCGTTTTTTTCCATGCCAACCTAACCAGAGTGACAGGAGCGGCACAATTCAGAAAAAGTGCTCAGCTCGCCGAGAAAATGCGATTTAAGCAATAAAATTAAAAATGTTATAAAACATAAACCAAAGGTTGGAGGTGGTCATTTCTTCATGCACAGTGATAAACTCGGCACTCTAAAGCACCCGAGAGCGTTTTTTTCCATGCCAACCTAACCAGAGTGACGGGAGCGGCACAATTCAGAAAAAGTGCTCAGCTCGCCGAGAAAATGCGATTTAAGCAATAAAATTAAAAATGCTTATAAAACATAAACCAAACGTTGGAGGTGGTCATTTCTTCATGCGCAGTGATAAACTCGGCACTCTAAAGCACCCGAGAGCGTTTTTTTCGATGCCAACCTAACCAGAGTGACGGGAGCGGCACAATTCAGAAAAAGTGCTCAGCTCGCCGAGAAAATGCGATTTAAGCAATAAAATTAAAAATGCTTATAAAACATAAACCAAACGTTGGAGGTGGTCATTTCTTCATGCGCAGTGATAAACTCGGCACTCTAAAGCACCCGAGAGCGTTTTTTTCCATGCCAACCTAACCAGAGTGACGGGAGCGGCACAATTCAGAAAAAGTGCTCAGCTCGCCGAGAAAATGCGATTTAAGCAATAAAATTAAAAATGCTTATAAAACATAAACCAAACGTTGTAGATGGTCATTTCTTATTACGCAGTAATAAACTCGGCACTCTAAAGCACCCGAGAGCGTTTTTTTCCATGCCAACCTAACCAGAGTGACGGGAGCGGCACAATTCAGAAAAAGTGCTCAGCTCGCCGAGAAAATGCGATTTAAGCAATAAAATTAAAAATGCTTATAAAACATAAACCAAACGTTGGAGGTGGTCATTTCTTCATGCGCAGTGATAAACTCGGCACTCTAAAGCACCCGAGAGCGTTTTATTCGATGCCAACCTAACCAGAGTGACGGGAGCGGCACAATTCCGAAAAAGCGCTCAGCTCGCCGAGAAAATGCGATTTAAGCAATAAAATTAAAAATGCTTATAAAACATAAACCAAACGTTGGAGGTGGTCATTTCTTCATGCGCGGTGATAAACTCGGCACTCTAAAGCACCCGAGAGCGTTTTTTTCCATGCCAACCTAACCAGAGTGACGGGAGCGGCACAATTCAGAAAAAGTGCTCAGCTCGCCGAGAAAATGCGATTTAAGCAATAAAATTAAAAATGCTTATAAAACATAAACCAAACGTTGGAGGTGGTTATTTCTTCATGCGCAGTGATAAACTCGGCACTCTAAAGCACCCGAGAGCGTTTTTTTCGATGCCAACCTAACCAGAGTGACGGGAGCGGCACAATTCAGAAAAAGTGCTCAGCTCGCCGAGAAAATGCGATTTAAGCAATAAAATTAAAAATGCTTATAAAACATAAACCAAACGTTGTAGATGGTCATTTCTTATTACGCAGTAATAAACTCGGCACTCTAAAGCACCCGAGAGCGTTTTTTTCCATGCCAACCTAACCAGAGTGACGGGAGCGGCACAATTCAGAAAAAGTGCTCAGCTCGCCGAGAAAATGCGATTTAAGCAATACAATTAAAAATGCTTATAAAACATAAACCAAACGTTGGAGGTGGTCATTTCTTCATGTGCAGTGATAAACTCGGCACTCTAAAGCACCCGAGAGCGTTTTTTTCCATGCCAACCTAACCAGAGTGACGGGAGCGGCACAATTCAGAAAAAGTGCTCAGCTCGCCGAGAAAATGCGATTTAAGCAATAAAATTAAAAATGCTTATAAAACATAAACCAAACGTTGTAGATGGTCATTTCTTATTACCCAGTAATAAACTCGGCACTCTAAAGCACCCGAGAGCGTTTTTTTCCATGCCAACCTAACCAGAGTGACGGGAGCGGCACAATTCAGAAAAAGTGCTCAGCTCGCCGAGAAAATGCGATTTAAGCAATAAAATTAAAAATGCTTATAAAACATAAACCAAACGTTGGAGGTGGTCATTTCTTCATGTGCAGTGATAAACTCGGCACTCTAAAGCACCCGAGAGCGTTTTTTTCCATGCCAACCTAACCAGAGTGACGGGAGCGGCACAATTCAGAAAAAGTGCTCAGCTCGCCGAGAAAATGCGATTTAAGCAATAAAATTAAAAATGCTTATAAAACATAAACCAAACGTTGGAGGTGGTCATTTCTTCATGCACAGTGATAAACTCGGCACTCTAAAGCACCCGAGAGCGTTTTTTTCGATGCCAACCTAACCAGAGTGACGGGAGCGGCACAATTCAGAAAAAGTGCTCAGCTCGCCGAGAAAATGCGATTCAAGCAATAAAATTAAAAATGCTTATAAAACATAAACCAAACGTTGGAGGTGGTCATTTCTTCATGCGCAGTGATAAACTCGGCACTCTAAAGCACCCGAGAGCGTTTTTTTCGACGCCAACCTAACCAGAGTGACGGGAGCGGCACAATTCAGAAAAAGTGCTCAGCTCGCCGAGAAAATGCGATTTAAGCAATAAAATTAAAAATGCTTATAAAACATAAACCAAACGTTGGAGGTGGTCATTTCTTCATGCGCAGTGATAAACTCGGCACTCTAAAGCACCCGAGAGCGTTTTATTCGATGCCAACCTAACCAGAGTGACGGGAGCGGCACAATTCAGAAAAAGTGCTCAGCTCGCCGAGAAAATGCGATTTAAGCAATAAAATTAAAAATGCTTATAAAACATAAACCAAACGTTGGAGGTGGTCATTTCTTCATGCGCAGTGATAAACTCGGCACTCTAAAGCACCCGAGAGCGTTTTTTTCGATGCCAACCTAACCAGAGTGACGGGAGCGGCACAATTCAGAAAAAGCGCTCAGCTCGCCGAGAAAATGCGATTTAAGCAATAAAATTAAAAATGCTTATAAAACATAAACCAAACGTTGGAGGTGGTCATTTCTTCATGCGCAGTGATAAACTCGGCACTCTAAAGCACCCGAGAGCGTTTTTTTCGATGCCAACCTAACCAGAGTGACGGGAGCGGCACAATTCAGAAAAAGCGCTCAGCTCGCCGAGAAAATGCAATTTAAGCAATAAAATTAAAAATGCTTATAAAACATAAACCAAACGTTGGAGGTGGTCATTTCTTCATGCGCAGTGATAAACTCGGCACTCTAAAGCACCCGAGAGCGTTTTTTTCGATGCCAACCTAACCAGAGTGACGGGAGCGGCACAATTCAGAAAAAGTGCTCAGCTCGCCGAGAAAATGCGATTTAAGCAATAAAATTTAAAATGCTTATAAAACATAAACCAAACGTTGTAGATGGTCATTTCTTATTACCCAGTAATAAACTCAGCACTCTAAAGCACCCGAGAGCGTTTTTTTCCATGCCAACCTAACCAGAGTGACGGGAGCGGCACAATTCAGAAAAAGTGCTCAGCTCGCCGAGAAAATGCGATTTAAGCAATAAAATTAAAAATGCTTATAAAACATAAACCAAACGTTGGAGGTGGTCATTTCTTCATGCGCAGTGATAAACTCGGCACTCTAAAGCACCCGAGAGCGTTTTTTTCGATGCCAACCTAACCAGAGTGACGGGAGCGGCACAATTCAGAAAAAGTGCTCAGCTCGCCGAGAAAATGCGATTTAAGCAATAAAATTAAAAATGCTTATAAAACATAAACCAAACGTTGGAGTTGGTCATTTCTTCATGCGCAGTGATAAACTCGGCACTCTAAAGCACCCGAGAGCGTTTTTTTCGATGCCAACCTAACCAGAGTGACGGGAGCGGCACAATTCAGAAAAAGTGCTCAGCTCGCCGAGAAAATGCGATTTAAGCAATAAAATTAAAAATGCTTATAAAACATAAACCAAACGTTGGAGGTGGTCATTTCTTCATGTGCAGTGATAAACTCGGCACTCTAAAGCACCCAAGAGCGTTTTTTTCGATGCCAACCTAACCAGAGTGACGGGAGCGGCACAATTCAGAAAAAGTGCTCAGCTCGCCGAGAAAATGCGATTTAAGCAATAAAATTAAAAATGCTTATAAAACATAAACCAAACGTTGTAGATGGTCATTTCTTATTACGCAGTAATAAAGTCGGCACTCTAAAGCACCCGAGAGCGTTTTTTTCGATGCCAACCTAACCAGAGTGACGGGAGCGGCACAATTCAGAAAAAGCGCTCAGCTCGCCGAGAAAATGCGATTTAAGCAATAAAATTAAAAATGCTTATAAAACATAAACCAAACGTTGGAGGTGGTCATTTCTTCATGCGCAGTGATAAACTCGGCACTCTAAAGCACCCGAGAGCGTTTTTTTCGATGCCAACCTAACCAGAGTGACGGGAGCGGCACAATTCAGAAAAAGTGCTCAGCTCGCCGAGAAAATGCGATTTAAGCAATAAAATTAAAAATGCTTATAAAACATAAACCAAACGTTGGAGTTGGTCATTTCTTCATGCGCAGTGATAAACTCGGCACTCTAAAGCACCCGAGAGCGTTTTTTTCGATGCCAACCTAACCAGAGTGACGGGAGCGGCACAATTCAGAAAAAGTGCTCAGCTCGCCGAGAAAATGCGATTTAAGCAATAAAATTAAAAATGCTTATAAAACATAAACCAAACGTTGGAGGTGGTCATTTCTTCATGCGCAGTGATAAACTCGGCACTCTAAAGCACCCAAGAGCGTTTTTTTCGATGCCAACCTAACCAGAGTGACGGGAGCGGCACAATTCAGAAAAAGTGCTCAGCTCGCCGAGAAAATGCGATTTAAGCAATAAAATTAAAAATGCTTATAAAACATAAACCAAACGTTGTAGATGGTCATTTCTTATTACGCAGTAATAAAGTCGGCACTCTAAAGCACCCGAGAGCGTTTTTTTCGATGCCAACCTAACCAGAGTGACGGGAGCGGCACAATTCAGAAAAAGCGCTCAGCTCGCCGAGAAAATGCGATTTAAGCAATAAAATTAAAAATGCTTATAAAACATAAACCAAACGTTGGAGGTGGTCATTTCTTCATGCACAGTGATAAACTCGGCACTCTAAAGCACCCGAGAGCGTTTTTTTCGATGCCAACCTAACCAGAGTGACGGGAGCGGCACAATTCAGAAAAAGTGCTCAGCTCGCCGAGAAAATGCGATTTAAGCAATAAAATTAAAAATGCTTATAAAACATAAACCAAACGTTGTAAATGGTCATTTCTTATTACGCAGTAATAAACTCGGCACTCTAAAGCACCCGAGAGCGTTTTTTTCGATGCCAACCTAACCAGAGTGACGGGAGCGGCACAATTCAGAAAAAGCGCTCAGCTCGCCGAGAAAATGCGATTTAAGCAATAAAATTAAAAATGCTTATAAAACATAAACCAAACGTTGGAGGTGGTCATTTCTTCATGCACAGTGATAAACTCGGCACTCTAAAGCACCCGAGAGCGTTTTTTTCGATGCCAACCTAACCAGAGTGACGGGAGCGGCACAATTCAGAAAAAGTGCTCAGCTCGCCGAGAAAATGCGATTTAAGCAATAAAATTTAAAATGCTTATAAAACATAAACCAAACGTTGTAGATGGTCATTTCTTATTACGCAGTAATAAAGTCGGCACTCTAAAGCACCCGAGAGCGTTTTTTTCGATGCCAACCTAACCAGAGTGACGGGAGCGGCACAATTCAGAAAAAGCGCTCAGCTCGCCGAGAAAATGCGATTTAAGCAATAAAATTAAAAATGCTTATAAAACATAAACCAAACGTTGGAGGTGGTCATTTCTTCATGCGCAGTGATAAACTCGGCACTCTAAAGCACCCGAGAGCGTTTTTTTCGATGCCAACCTAACCAGAGTGACGGGAGCGGCACAATTCAGAAAAAGTGCTCAGCTCGCCGAGAAAATGCGATTTAAGCAATAAAATTAAAAATGCTTATAAAACATAAACCAAACGTTGTAAATGGTCATTTCTTATTACGCAGTAATAAACTCGGCACTCTAAAGCACCCGAGAGCGTTTTTTTCGATGCCAACCTAACCAGAGTGACGGGAGCGGCACAATTCAGAAAAAGCGCTCAGCTCGCCGAGAAAATGCGATTTAAGCAATAAAATTAAAAATGCTTATAAAACATAAACCAAACGTTGGAGGTGGTCATTTCTTCATGCACAGTGATAAACTCGGCACTCTAAAGCACCCGAGAGCGTTTTTTTCCATGCCAACCTAACCAGAGTGACGGGAGCGGCACAATTCAGAAAAAGTGCTCAGCTCGCCGAGAAAATGCGATTTAAGCAATAAAATTAAAAATGCTTATAAAACATAAACCAAACGTTGGAGGTGGTCATTTCTTCATGCGCAGTGATAAACTCGGCACTCTAAAGCACCCGAGAGCGTTTTTTTCGATGCCAACCTAACCAGAGTGACGGGAGCGGCACAATTCAGAAAAAGTGCTCAGCTCGCCGAGAAAATGCGATTTAAGCAATAAAATTTAAAATGCTTATAAAACATAAACCAAACGTTGTAGATGGTCATTTCTTATTACGCAGTAATAAACTCGGCACTCTAATAACCCGAGAGCGTTTTTTTCCATGCCAACCTAACCAGAGTGACGGGAGCGGCACAATTCAGAAAAAGTGCTCAGCTCGCCGAGAAAATGCGATTTAAGCAATAAAATTAAAAATGCTTATAAAACATAAACCAAACGTTGGAGGTGGTCATTTCTTCATGCGCAGTGATAAACTCGGCACTCTAAAGCACCCGAGAGCGTTTTTTCCCATGCCAACCTAACCAGAGTGACGGGAGCGGCACAATTCAGAAAAAGTGCTCAGCTCGCCGAGAAAATGCGATTTAAGAAATAAAATTAAAAATGCTTATAAAACATAAACCAAACGTTGGAGGTGGTCATTTCTTCATGCGCAGTGATAAACTCGGCACTCTAAAGCACCCGAGAGCGTTTTTTTCGATGCCAACCTAACCAGAGTGACGGGAGCGGCACAATTCAGAAAAAGTGCTCAGCTCGCCGAGAAAATGCGATTTAAGCAATAAAATTAAAAATGCTTATAAAACATAAACCAAACGTTGGAGGTGGTCATTTCTTCATGCGCAGTGATAAACTCGGCACTCTAAAGCACCCGAGAGCGTTTTATTTGATGCCAACCTAACCAGAGTGACGGGAGCGGCACAATTCAGAAAAAATGCTCAGCTCGCCGAGAAAATGCGATTTAAGCAATAAAATTAAACATGCTTATAAAACATAAACCAAACGTTGGAGGTGGTCATTTCTTCATGCGCAGTGATAAACTCGGCACTCTAAAGCACCCAAGAGCGTTTTTTTCGATGCCAACCTAACCAGAGTGACGGGAGCGGCACAATTCAGAAAAAGCGCTCAGCTCGCCGAGAAAATGCGATTTAAGCAATAAAATTAAAAATGCTTATAAAACATAAACCAAACGTTGGAGGTGGTCATTTCTTCATGCGCGGTGATAAACTCGGCACTCTAAAGCACCCGAGAGCGTTTTTTTCGATGCCAACCTAACCAGAGTGACGGGAGCGGCACAATTCAGAAAAAGTGCTCAGCTCGCCGAGAAAATGCGATTTAAGCAATAAAATTAAAAATGCTTATAAAACATAAACCAAACGTTGGAGGTGGTCATTTCTTCATGCGCAGTGATAAAATCGGCACTCTAAAGCACCCGAGAGCGTTTTTTTCGATGCCAACCTAACCAGAGTGACGGGAGCGGCACAATTCAGAAAAAGTGCTCAGCTTGCCGAGAAAATGCGATTTAAGCAATAAAATTAAAAATGCTTATAAAACATAAACCAAACGTTGGAGGTGGTCATTTCTTCATGCGCAGTGATAAACTCGGCACTCTAAAGCACCCGAGAGCGTTTTTTTTCGATGCCAACCTAACCAGAGTGACGGGAGCGGCACAATTCAGAAAAAGCGCTCAGCTCGCCGAGAAAATGCGATTTAAGCAATAAAATTAAAAATGCTTATAAAACATAAACCAAACGTTGGAGGTGGTCATTTCTTCATGCGCAGTGATAAACTCGGCACTCTAAAGCACCCGAGAGCGTTTTTTTCGATGCCAACCTAACCAGAGTGACGGGAGCGGCACAATTCAGAAAAAGCGCTCAGCTCGCCGAGAAAATGCGATTTAAGCAATAAAATTAAAAATGCTTATAAAACATAAACCAAACGTTGGAGGTGGTCATTTCTTCATGCGCAGTGATAAATTCGGCACTCTAAAGCACCCGAGAGCGTTTTTTTCGATGCCAACCTAACCAGAGTGACGGGAGCGGCACAATTCAGAAAAAGTGCTCCTCGCCGAGAAAATGCGAGTTAAGCAATAAAATTAAAAATGCTTATAAAACATAAACCAAACGTTGGAGGTGGTCATTTCTTCATGCGCAGTGATAAACTCGGCACTCTAAAGCACCCGAGAGCGTTTTTTTCGATGCCAACCTAACCAGAGTGACGGGAGCGGCACAATTCAGAAAAAGTGCTCAGCTCGCCGAGAAAATGCGATTTAAGCAATAAAATTAAAAATGCTTATAAAACATAAACCAAACGTTGGAGTTGGTCATTTCTTCATGCGCAGTGATAAACTCGGCACTCTAAAGCACCCGAGAGCGTTTTTTTCGATGCCAACCTAACCAGAGTGACGGGAGCGGCACAATTCAGAAAAAGTGCTCAGCTCGCCGAGAAAATGCGATTTAAGCAATAAAATTAAAAATGCTTATAAAACATAAACCAAACGTTGGAGGTGGTCATTTCTTCATGCGCAGTGATAAACTCGGCACTCTAAAGCACCCGAGAGCGTTTTTTTCGATGCCAACCTAACCAGAGTGACGGGAGCGGCACAATTCAGAAAAAGTGCTCAGCTCGCCGAAAAAATGCGATTTAAGCAATAAAATTAAAAATGCTTATAAAACATAAACCAAACGTTGGAGGTGGTCATTTCTTCATGCGCAGTGATAAACTCGGCACTCTAAAGCACCCGAGAGTGTTTTTTTCCATGCCAACCTAACCAGAGTGACGGGAGCGGCACAATTCAGAAAAAGTGCTCAGCTCGCCGAGAAAATGCGATTTAAGCAATAAAATTAAAAATGCTTATAAAACATAAACCAAACGTTGGAGGTGGTCATTTCTTCATGCGCAGTGATAAACTCGGCACTCTAAAGCACCCGAGAGCGTTTTATTTGATGCCAACCTAACCAGAGTGACGGGAGCGGACACAATTCAGAAAAAGTGCTCAGCTCGCCGAGAAAATGCGATTTAAGCAATAAAATTAAACATGCTTATAAAACATAAACCAAACGTTGGAGGTGGTCATTTCTTCATGCGCAGTGATAAACTCGGCACTCTAAAGCACCCGAGAGCGTTTTTTTCGATGCCAACCTAACCAGAGTGACGGGAGCGGCACAATTCAGAAAAAGCGCTCAGCTCGCCGAGAAAATGCGATTTAAGCAATAAAATTAAAAATGCTTATAAAACATAAACCAAACGTTGGAGGTGGTCATTTCTTCATGCGCAGTGATAAATTCGGCACTCTAAAGCACCCGAGAGCGTTTTTTTCGATGCCAACCTAACCAGAGTGACGGGAGCGGCACAATTCAGAAAAAGTGCTCAGCTCGCCGAGAAAATGCGATTTAAGCAATAAAATTAAAAATGCTTATAAAACATAAACCAAACGTTGGAGGTGGTCATTTCTTCATGCGCAGTGATAAACTCGGCACTCTAAAGCACCCGAGAGCGTTTTTTTCGATGCCAACCTAACCAGAGTGACGGGAGCGGCACAATTCAGAAAAAGTGCTCAGCTCGCCGAGAAAATGCGATTTAAGCAATAAAATTAAAAATGCTTATAAAACATAAACCAAACGTTGGAGGTGGTCATTTCTTCATGCGCAGTGATAAACTCGGCACTCTAAAGCACCCGAGAGCGTTTTTTTCGATGCCAACCTAACCAGAGTGACGGGAGCGGCACAATTCAGAAAAAGTGCTCAGCTTGCCGAGAAAATGCGATTTAAGCAATAAAATTAAAAATGCTTATAAAACATAAACCAAACGTTGGAGGTGGTCATTTCTTCATGCGCAGTGATAAACTCGGCACTCTAAAGCACCCGAGAGCGTTTTTTTCGATGCCAACCTAACCAGAGTGACGGGAGCGGCACAATTCAGAAAAAGCGCTCAGCTCGCCGAGAAAATGCGATTTAAGCAATAAAATTAAAAATGCTTATAAAACATAAACCAAACGTTGGAGGTGGTCATTTCTTCATGCGCAGTGATAAACTCGGCACTCTAAAGCACCCGAGAGCGTTTTTTTCGATGCCAACCTAACCAGAGTGACGGGAGCGGCACAATTCAGAAAAAGCGCTCAGCTCGCCGAGAAAATGCGATTTAAGCAATAAAATTAAAAATGCTTATAAAACATAAACCAAACGTTGGAGGTGGTCTTTTCTTCATGCGCAGTGATAAACTCGGCACTCTAAAGCACCCGAGAGCGTTTTTTTCCATGCCAACCTAAACAGAGTGACGGGAGCGGCACAATTCAGAAAAAGTGCTCAGCTCGCCGAGAAAATGCGATTTAAGCAATAAAATTAAAAATGCTTATAAAACATAAACCAAACGTTGTAGATGGTCATTTCTTATTACGCAGTAATAAACTCGGCACTCTAAAGCACCCAAGAGCGTTTTTTTCCATGCCAACCTAACCAGAGTGACGGGAGCGGCACAATTCAGAAAAAGTGCTCAGCTCGCCGAGAAAATGCGATTTAAGCAATAAAATTAAAAATGCTTATAAAACATAAACCAAACGTTGGAGGTGGTCATTTCTTCATGCACAGTGATAAACTCGGCACTCTAAAGCACCCGAGAGCGTTTTTTTCCATGCCAACCTAACCAGAGTGACGGGAGCGGCACAATTCAGAAAAAGTGCTCAGCTCGCCGAGAAAATGCGATTTAAGCAATAAAATTAAAAATGCTTATAAAACATAAACCAAACGTTGGAGGTGGTCATTTCTTCATGCGCAGTGATAAACTCGGCACTCTAAAGCACCCGAGAGCGTTTTTTTCGATGCCAACCTAACCAGAGTGACGGGAGCGGCACAATTCAGAAAAAGTGCTTAGCTCGCCGAGAAAATGCGATTTAAGCAATAAAATTAAAAATGCTTATTAAACATAAACCAAACGTTGGAGGTGGTCATTTCTTCATGCGCAGTGATAAACTCGGCACTCTAAAGCACCCGAGAGCGTTTTTTTCGATGCCAACCTAACCAGAGTGACGGGAGCGGCACAATTCAGAAAAAGTGCTCAGCTCGCCGAGAAAATGCGATTTAAGCAATAAAATTAAAAATGCTTATAAAACATAAACCAAACGTTGGAGGTGGTCATTTCTTCATGCGCAGTGATAAACTCGGCACTCTAAAGCACCCGAGAGCGTTTTTTTCCATGCCAACCTAACCAGAGTGACGGGAGCGGCACAATTCAGAAAAAGTGCTCAGCTCGCCGAGAAAATGCGATTTAAGCAATAAAATTAAAAATGCTTATAAAACATAAACCAAACGTTGGAGGTGGCCATTTCTTCATGCGCAGTGATAAACTCGGCACTCTAAAGCACCCGAGAGCGTTTTTTTCCATGCCAACCTAACCAGAGTGACGGGAGCGGCACAATTCAGAAAAAGTGCTCAGCTCGCCGAGAAAATGCGATTTAAGCAATAAAATTAAAAATGCTTATAAAACATAAACCAAACGTTGGAGGTGGCCATTTCTTCATGCGCAGTGATAAACTCGGCACTCTAAAGCACCCGAGAGCGTTTTTTTCCATGCCAACCTAACCAGAGTGACGGGAGCGGCACAATTCAGAAAAAGTGCTCAGCTCGCCGAGAAAATGCGATTTAAGCAATAAAATTAAAAATGCTTATAAAACATAAACCAAACGTTGGAGGTGGTAATTTCTTCATGCGCAGTGATAAACTCGGCACTCTAAAGCACCCGAGAGCGTTTTTTTCCATGCCAACCTAACCAGAGTGACAGGAGCGGCACAATTCAGAAAAAGTGCTCAGCTCGCCGAGAAAATGCGATTTAAGCAATAAAATTAAAAATGCTTATAAAACATAAACCAAACGTTGGAGGTGGTCTTTTCTTCATGCGCAGTGATAAACTCGGCACTCTAAAGCACCCGAGAGCGTTTTTTTCCATGCCAACCTAAACAGAGTGACGGGAGCGGCACAATTCAGAAAAAGTGCTCAGCTCGCCGAGAAAATGCGATTTAAGCAATAAAATTAAAAATGCTTATAAAACATAAACCAAACGTTGTAGATGGTCATTTCTTATTACGCAGTAATAAACTCGGCACTCTAAAGCACCCAAGAGCGTTTTTTTCCATGCCAACCTAACCAGAGTGACGGGAGCGGCACAATTCAGAAAAAGTGCTCAGCTCGCCGAGAAAATGCGATTTAAGCAATAAAATTAAAAATGCTTATAAAACATAAACCAAACGTTGGAGGTGGTCATTTCTTCATGCACAGTGATAAACTCGGCACTCTAAAGCACCCGAGAGCGTTTTTTTCCATGCCAACCTAACCAGAGTGACGGGAGCGGCACAATTCAGAAAAAGTGCTCAGCTCGCCGAGAAAATGCGATTTAAGCAATAAAATTAAAAATGCTTATAAAACATAAACCAAACGTTGGAGGTGGTCATTTCTTCATGCGCAGTGATAAACTCGGCACTCTAAAGCACCCGAGAGCCTTTTTTTCGATGCCAACCTAACCAGAGTGACGGGAGCGGCACAATTCAGAAAAAGTGCTCAGCTCGCCGAGAAAATGCGATTTAAGCAATAAAATTAAAAATGCTTATAAAACATAAACCAAACGTTGGAGGTGGTCATTTCTTCATGCACAGTGATAAACTCGGCACTCTAAAGCACCCGAGAGCGTTTTTTTCGATGCCAACCTAACCAGAGTGACGGGAGCGGCACAATTCAGAAAAAGTGCTCAGCTCGCCGAGAAAATGCGATTTAAGCAATAAAATTAAAAATGCTTATAAAACATAAACCAAACGTTGTAAATGGTCCTTTCTTATTACGCAGTAATAAACTCGGCACTCTAAAGCACCCGAGAGCGTTTTTTCGATGCCAACCTAACCAGAGTGACGGGAGCGGCACAATACAGAAAAAGCGCTCAGCTCGCCGAGAAAATGCGATTTAAGCAATAAAATTAAAAATGCTTATAAAACATAAACCAAACGTTGGAGGGGGTCTTTTCTTCATGCGCAGTGATAAACTCGGCACTCTAAAGCACCCGAGAGCGTTTTTTTCCATGCCAACCTAAACAGAGTGACGGGAGCGGCACAATTCAGAAAAAGTGCTCAGCTCGCCGAGAAAATGCGATTTAAGCAATAAAATTAAAAATGCTTATAAAACATAAACCAAACGTTGTAGATGGTCATTTCTTATTACGCAGTAATAAACTCGGCACTCTAAAGCACCCGAGAGCGTTTTTTTCCATGCCAACCTAACCAGAGTGACGGGAGCGGCACAATTCAGAAAAAGTGCTCAGCTCGCCGAGAAAATGCGATTTAAGCAATAAAATTAAAAATGCTTATAAAACATAAACCAAACGTTGGAGGTGGTCATTTCTTCATGCGCAGTGATAAACTCGGCACTCTAAAGCACCCGAGAGCGTTTTTTTCGATGCCAACCTAACCAGAGTGACGGGAGCGGCACAATTCAGAAAAAGTGCTCAGCTCGCCGAGAAAATGCGATTTAAGCAATAAAATTAAAAATGCTTATAAAACATAAACCAAACGTTGGAGGTGGTCATTTCTTCATGCACAGTGATAAACTCGGCACTCTAAAGCACCCGAGAGCGTTTTTTTCCATGCCAACCTAACCAGAGTGACGGGAGCGGCACAATTCAGAAAAAGTGCTCAGCTCGCCGAGAAAATGCGATTTAAGCAATAAAATTAAAAATGCTTATAAAACATAAACCAAACGTTGGAGGTGGTCATTTCTTCATGCGCAGTGATAAACTCGGCACTCTAAAGCACCCGAGAGCGTTTTTTTCGATGCCAACCTAACCAGAGTGACGGGAGCGGCACAATTCAGAAAAAGTGCTCAGCTCGCCGAGAAAATGCGATTTAAGCAATAAAATTAAAAATGCTTATAAAACATAAACCAAACGTTGGAGGTGGTCATTTCTTCATGCGCAGTGATAAACTCGGCACTGTAAAGCACCCGAGAGCGTTTTTTCCATGCCAACCTAACCAGAGTGACGGCAGCGGCACAATTCAGAAAAAGTGCTCAGCTCGCCGAGAAAATGCGATTTAAGCAATAAAATTAAAAATGCTTATAAAACATAAACCAAACGTTGGAGGTGGTCATTTCTTATTACGCAGTAATAAACTCGGCACTCTAAAGCACCCGAGAGCGTTTTTTTCCATGCCAACCTAACCAGAGTGACGGGAGCGGCACAATTCAGAAAAAGTGCTCAGCTCGCCGAGAAAATGCGATTTAAGCAATAAAATTAAAAATGCTTATAAAACATAAACCAAACGTTGTAAATGGTCATTTCTTATTACGCAGTAATAAACTCGGCACTCTAAAGCACCCGAGAGCGTTTTTTTCGATGCCAACCTAACCAGAGTGACGGGAGCGGCACAATTCAGAAAAAGTGCTCAGCTCGCCGAGAAAATGCGATTTAAGCAATAAAATTAAAAATGCTTATAAAACATAAACCAAACGTTGGAGGTGGTCATTTCTTCATGCGCAGTGATAAACTCGGCACTCTAAAGCACCCGAGAGCGTTTTATTCGATGCCAACCTAACCAGAGTGACGGGAGCGGCACAATTCAGAAAAAGCGCTCAGCTCGCCGAGAAAATGCGATTTAAGCAATAAAATTAAAAATGCTTATAAAACATAAACCAAACGTTGGAGGTGGTCATTTCTTCATGCGCGGTGATAAACTCGGCACTCTAAAGCACCCGAGAGCGTTTTTTTCCATGCCAACCTAACCAGAGTGACGGGAGCGGCACAATTCAGAAAAAGTGCTCAGCTCGCCGAGAAAATGCGATTTAAGCAATAAAATTAAAAATGCTTATAAAACATAAACCAAACGTTGGAGGTGGTCATTTCTTCATGCGCAGTGATAAACTCGGCACTCTAAAGCACCCGAGAGCGTTTTTTTCGATGCCAACCTAACCAGAGTGACGGGAGCGGCACAATTCAGAAAAAGTGCTCAGCTCGCCGAGAAAATGCGATTTAAGCAATAAAATTAAAAATGCTTATAAAACATAAACCAAACGTTGTAGATGGTCATTTCTTATTACGCAGTAATAAACTCGGAACTCTAAAGCACCCGAGAGCGTTTTTTTCCATGCCAACCTAACCAGAGTGACGGGAGCGGCACAATTCAGAAAAATTGCTCAGCTCGCCGAGAAAATGCGATTTAAGCAATACAATTAAAAATGCTTATAAAACATAAACCAAACGTTGGAGGTGGTCATTTCTTCATGCGCAGTGATAAACTCGGCACTCTAAAGCACCCGAGAGCGTTTTTTTCCATGCCAACCTAACCAAAGTGACGGGAGCGGCACAATTCAGAAAAAGTGCTCAGCTCGCCGAGAAAATGCGATTTAAGCAATAAAATTAAAAATGCTTATAAAACATAAACCAAACGTTGGAGGTGGTCATTTCTTCATGCGCTGTGATAAACTCGGCACTCTAAAGCACCCGAGAGCGTTTTTTTCGATGCCAACCTAACCAGAGTGACGGGAGCGGCACAATTCAGAAAAAGTGCTCAGCTCGCCGAGAAAATGCGATTTAAGCAATAAAATTAAAAATGCTTATAAAACATAAACCAAACGTTGGAGGTGGTCATTTCTTCATGCGCAGTGATAAACTCGGCACTGTAAAGCACCCGAGAGCGTTTTTTTCCATGCCAACCTAACCAGAGTGACGGCAGCGGCACAATTCAGAAAAAGTGCTCAGCTCGCCGAGAAAATGCGATTTAAGCAATAAAATTAAAAATGCTTATAAAACATAAACCAAACGTTGGAGGTGGTCATTTCTTATTACGCAGTAATAAACTCGGCACTCTAAAGCACCCGAGAGCGTTTTTTTCCATGCCAACCTAACCAGAGTGACGGGAGCGGCACAATTCAGAAAAAGTGCTCAGCTCGCCGAGAAAATGCGATTTAAGCAATAAAATTAAAAATGCTTATAAAACATAAACCAAACGTTGTAAATGGTCATTTCTTATTACGCAGTAATAAACTCGGCACTCTAAAGCACCCGAGAGCGTTTTTTTCGATGCCAACCTAACCAGAGTGACGGGAGCGGCACAATTCAGAAAAAGTGCTCAGCTCGCCGAGAAAATGCGATTTAAGCAATAAAATTAAAAATGCTTATAAAACATAAACCAAACGTTGGAGGTGGTCATTTCTTCATGCGCAGTGATAAACTCGGCACTCTAAAGCACCCGAGAGCGTTTTATTCGATGCCAACCTAACCAGAGTGACGGGAGCGGCACAATTCAGAAAAAGCGCTCAGCTCGCCGAGAAAATGCGATTTAAGCAATAAAATTAAAAATGCTTATAAAACATAAACCAAACGTTGGAGGTGGTCATTTCTTCATGCGCGGTGATAAACTCGGCACTCTAAAGCACCCGAGAGCGTTTTTTTCCATGCCAACCTAACCAGAGTGACGGGAGCGGCACAATTCAGAAAAAGTGCTCAGCTCGCCGAGAAAATGCGATTTAAGCAATAAAATTAAAAATGCTTATAAAACATAAACCAAACGTTGGAGGTGGTCATTTCTTCATGCGCAGTGATAAACTCGGCACTCTAAAGCACCCGAGAGCGTTTTTTTCGATGCCAACCTAACCAGAGTGACGGGAGCGGCACAATTCAGAAAAAGTGCTCAGCTCGCCGAGAAAATGCGATTTAAGCAATAAAATTAAAAATGCTTATAAAACATAAACCAAACGTTGTAGATGGTCATTTCTTATTACGCAGTAATAAACTCGGAACTCTAAAGCACCCGAGAGCGTTTTTTTCCATGCCAACCTAACCAGAGTGACGGGAGCGGCACAATTCAGAAAAAGTGCTCAGCTCGCCGAGAAAATGCGATTTAAGCAATACAATTAAAAATGCTTATAAAACATAAACCAAACGTTGGAGGTGGTCATTTCTTCATGTGCAGTGATAAACTCGGCACTCTAAAGCACCCGAGAGCGTTTTTTTCCATGCCAACCTAACCAGAGTGACGGGAGCGGCACAATTCAGAAAAAGTGCTCAGCTCGCCGAGAAAATGCGATTTAAGCAATAAAATTAAAAATGCTTATAAAACATAAACCAAACGTTGGAGGTGGTCATTTCTTCATGCACAGTGATAAACTCGGCACTCTAAAGCACCCGAGAGCGTTTTTTTCGATGCCAACCTAACCAGAGTGACGGGAGCGGCACAATTCAGAAAAAGTGCTCAGCTCGCCGAGAAAATGCGATTTAAGCAATAAAATTAAAAATGCTTATAAAACCTAAACCAAACGTTGGAGGTGGTCATTTCTTCATGCGCAGTGATAAACTCGGCACTCTTAAGCACCCGAGAGCGTTTTTTTCGATGCCAACCTAACCAGAGTGACGGGAGCGGCACAATTCAGAAAAAGTGCTCAGCTCGCCGAGAAAATGCGATTTAAGCAATAAAATTAAAAATGCTTATAAAACATAAACCAAACGTTGGAGGTGGTCATTTCTTCATGCGCAGTGATAAACTCGGCACTCTAAAGCACCCGAGAGCGTTTTATTCGATGCCAACCTAACCAGAGTGACGGGAGCGGCACAATTCAGAAAAAGTGCTCAGCTCGCCGAGAAAATGCGATTTAAGCAATAAAATTAAAAATGCTTATAAAACATAAACCAAACGTTGGAGGTGGTCATTTCTTCATGCGCAGTGATAAACTCGGCACTCTAAAGCACCCGAGAGCGTTTTTTTCGATGCCAACCTAACCAGAGTGACGGGAGCGGCAAAATTCAGAAAAAGTGCTCAGCTCGCCGAGAAAATGCGATTTAAGCAATAAAATTAAAAATGCTTATAAAACATAAACCAAACGTTGTAGATGGTCATTTCTTATTACGCAGTAATAAACTCGGCACTCTAAAGCACCCGAGAGCGTTTTTTTCCATGCCAACCTAACCAGAGTGACGGGAGCGGCACAATTCAGAAAAAGTGCTCAGCTCGCCGAGAAAATGCGATTTAAGCAATAAAATTAAAAATGCTTATAAAACATAAACCAAACGTTGGAGGTGGTCATTTCTTCATGCGCAGTGATAAACTCGGCACTCTAAAGCACCCGAGAGCTTTTTTTCCCATGCCAACCTAACCAGAGTGACGGGAGCGGCACAATTCAGAAAAAGCGCTCAGCTCGCCGAGAAAATGCGATTTAAGCAATAAAATTAAAAATGCTTATAAAACATAAACCAAACGTTGGAGGTGGTCATTTCTTCATGCGCAGTGATAAACTCGGCACTCTAAAGCACCCGAGAGCGTTTTTTTCCATGCCAACCTAACCAGAGTGACGGGAGCGGCACAATTCAGAAAAAGTGCTCAGCTCGCCGAGAAAATGCGATTTAAGCAATAAAATTAAAAATGCTTATAAAACATAAACCAAACGTTGGAGGTGGTCATTTCTTCATGCGCAGTGATAAACTCGGCACTCTAAAGCACCCGAGAGCGTTTTTTTCCATGCCAACCTAACCAGAGTGACGGGAGCGGCACAATTCAGAAAAAGTGCTCAGCTCGCCGAGAAAATGCGATTTAAGCAATAAAATTAAAAATGCTTATAAAACATAAACCAAACGTTGGAGGTGGTCATTTCTTCATGCGCAGTGATAAACTCGGCACTCTAAAGCACCCGAGAGCGTTTTTTTCCATGCCAACCTAACCAGAGTGACGGGAGCGGCACAATTCAGAAAAAGTGCTCAGCTCGCCGAGAAAATGCGATTTAAGCAATAAAATTAAAAATGCTTATAAAACATAAACCAAACGTTGTAGATGGTCATTTCTTATTACGCAGTAATAAACTCGGCACTCTAAAGCACCCGAGAGCGTTTTTTTCCATGCCAACCTAACCAGAGTGACGGGAGCGGCACAATTCAGAAAAAGTGCTCAGCTCGCCGAGAAAATGCGATTTAAGCAATAAAATTAAAAATGCTTATAAAACATAAACCAAACGTTGGAGGTGGTCATTTCTTCATGCGCAGTGATAAACTCGGCACTCTAAAGCACCCGAGAGCGTTTTTTTCGATGCCAACCTAACCAGAGTGACGGGAGCGGCACAATTCAGAAAAAGCGCTCAGCTCGCCGAGAAAATGCGATTTAAGCAATAAAATTAAAAATGCTTATAAAACATAAACCAAACGTTGGAGGTGGTCATTTCTTCATGCACAGTGATAAACTCGGCACTCTAAAGCACCCGAGAGCGTTTTTTTCGATGCCAACCTAACCAGAGTGACGGGAGCGGCACAATTCAGAAAAAGTGCTCAGCTCGCCGAGAAAATGCGATTTAAGCAATAAAATTAAAAATGCTTATAAAACATAAACCAAACGTTGGAGGTGGTCATTTCTTCATGCGCAGTGATAAACTCGGCACTCTAAAGCACCCGAGAGCGTTTTTTTCGATGCCAACCTAACCAGAGTGACGGGAGCGGCACAATTCAGAAAAAGTGCTCAGCTCGCCGAGAAAATGCGATTTAAGCAATAAAATTTAAAATGCTTATAAAACATAAACCAAACGTTGTAGATGGTAATTTCTTATTACCCAGTAATAAACTCGGCACTCTAAAGCACCCGAGAGCGTTTTTTTCGATGCCAACCTAACCAGAGTGACGGGAGCGGCACAATTCAGAAAAAGTGCTCAGCTCGCCGAGAAAATGCGATTTAAGCAATAAAATTAAAAATGCTTATAAAACATAAACCAAACGTTGGAGGTGGTCATTTCTTCATGCGCAGTGATAAACTCGGCACTCTAAAGCACCCGAGAGCGTTTTTTTCGATGCCAACCTAACCAGAGTGACGGGAGCGGCACAATTCAGAAAAAGCGCTCAGCTCGCCGAGAAAATGCGATTTAAGCAATAAAATTAAAAATGCTTATAAAACATAAACCAAACGTTGGAGGTGGTCATTTCTTCATGCACAGTGATAAACTCGGCACTCTAAAGCACCCGAGAGCGTTTTTTTCGATGCCAACCTAACCAGAGTGACGGGAGCGGCACAATTCAGAAAAAGTGCTCAGCTCGCCGAGAAAATGCGATTTAAGCAATAAAATTAAAAATGCTTATAAAACATAAACCAAACGTTGGAGGTGGTCATTTCTTCATGCGCAGTGATAAACTGGGCACTCTAAAGCACCCGAGAGCGTTTTTTTCGATGCCAACCTAACCAGAGTGACGGGAGCGGCACAATTCAGAAAAAGTGCTCAGCTCGCCGAGAAAATGCGATTTAAGCAATAAAATTTAAAATGCTTATAAAACATAAACCAAACGTTGTAGATGGTAATTTCTTATTACCCAGTAATAAACTCGGCACTCTAAAGCACCCGAGAGCGTTTTTTTCCATGCCAACCTAACCAGAGTGACGGGAGCGGCACAATTCAGAAAAAGTGCTCAGCTCGCCGAGAAAATGCGATTTAAGCAATAAAATTAAAAATGCTTATAAAACATAAACCAAACGTTGGAGGTGGTCATTTCTTCATGCGCAGTGATAAACTCGGCACTCTAAAGCACCCGAGAGCGTTTTTTTCCATGCCAACCTAACCAAAGTGACGGGAGCGGCACAATTCAGAAAAAGTGCTCAGCTCGCCGAGAAAATGCGATTTAAGAAATAAAATTAAAAATGCTTATAAAACATAAACCAAACGTTGGAGGTGGTCATTTCTTCATGCGCAGTGATAAACTCGGCACTCTAAAGCACCCGAGAGCGTTTTTTTCCATGCCAACCTAACCAGAGTGACAGGAGCGGCACAATTCAGAAAAAGTGCTCAGCTCGCCGAGAAAATGCGATTTAAGCAATAAAATTAAAAATGCTTATAAAACATAAACCAAACGTTGGAGGTGGTCTTTTCTTCATGCGCAGTGATAAACTCGGCACTCTAAAGCACCCGAGAGCGTTTTTTTCCATGCCAACCTAAACAGAGTGACGGGAGCGGCACAATTCAGAAAAAGTGCTCAGCTCGCCGAGAAAATGCGATTTAAGCAATAAAATTAAAAATGCTTATAAAACATAAACCAAACGTTGTAGATGGTCATTTCTTATTACGCAGTAATAAACTCGGCACTCTAAAGCACCCGAGAGCGTTTTTTTCCATGCCAACCTAACCAGAGTGACGGGAGCGGCACAATTCAGAAAAAGTGCTCAGCTCGCCGAGAAAATGCGATTTAAGCAATAAAATTAAAAATGCTTATAAAACATAAACCAAACGTTGGAGGTGGTCATTTCTTCATGCACAGTGATAAACTCGGCACTCTAAAGCACCCGAGAGCGTTTTTTTCCATGCCAACCTAACCAGAGTGACGGGAGCGGCACAATTCAGAAAAAGTGCTCAGCTCGCCGAGAAAATGCGATTTAAGCAATAAAATTAAAAATGCTTATAAAACATAAACCAAACGTTGGAGGTGGTCATTTCTTCATGCGCAGTGATAAACTCGGCACTCTAAAGCACCCGAGAGCGTTTTTTTCCATGCCAACCTAACCAGAGTGACAGGAGCGGCACAATTCAGAAAAAGTGCTCAGCTCGCCGAGAAAATGCGATTTAAGCAATAAAATTAAAAATGTTATAAAACATAAACCAAACGTTGGAGGTGGTCATTTCTTCATGCACAGTGATAAACTCGGCACTCTAAAGCACCCGAGAGCGTTTTTTTCCATGCCAACCTAACCAGAGTGACGGGAGCGGCACAATTCAGAAAAAGTGCTCAGCTCGCCGAGAAAATGCGATTTAAGCAATAAAATTAAAAATGCTTATAAAACATAAACCAAACGTTGGAGGTGGTCATTTCTTCATGCGCAGTAATAAACTCGGCACTCTAAAGCACCCGAGAGCGTTTTTTTCCATGCCAACCTAACCAGAGTGACGGGAGCGGCACAATTCAGAAAAAGTGCTCAGCTCGCCGAGAAAATGCGATTTAAGCAATAAAATTAAAAATGCTTATAAAACATAAACCAAACGTTGGAGGTGGTCATTTCTTCATGCGCAGTGATAAACTCGGCACTCTAAAGCACCCGAGAGCGTTTTATTCGATGCCAACCTAACCAGAGTGACGGGAGCGGCACAATTCAGAAAAAGCGCTCAGCTCGCCGAGAAAATGCGATTTAAGCAATAAAATTAAAAATGCTTATAAAACATAAACCAAACGTTGGAGGTGGTCATTTCTTCATGCGCGGTGATAAACTCGGCACTCTAAAGCACCCGAGAGCGTTTTTTTCCATGCCAACCTAACCAGAGTGACGGGAGCGGCACAATTCAGAAAAAGTGCTCAGCTCGCCGAGAAAATGCGATTTAAGCAATAAAATTAAAAATGCTTATAAAACATAAACCAAACGTTGGAGGTGGTCATTTCTTCATGCGCAGTGATAAACTCGGCACTCTAAAGCACCCGAGAGCGTTTTTTTCGATGCCAACCTAACCAGAGTGACGGGAGCGGCACAATTCAGAAAAAGTGCTCAGCTCGCCGAGAAAATGCGATTTAAGCAATAAAATTAAAAATGCTTATAAAACATAAACCAAACGTTGGAGGTGGTCATTTCTTCATGCGCAGTGATAAACTCGGCACTCTAAAGCACCCGAGAGCGTTTTTTTCGATGCCAACCTAACCAGAGTGACGGGAGCGGCACAATTCAGAAAAAGCGCTCAGCTCGCCGAGAAAATGCGATTTAAGCAATAAAATTAAAAATGCTTATAAAATATAAACCAAACGTTGGAGGTGGTCATTTCTTCATGCGCAGTGATAAACTCGGCACTCTAAAGCACCCGAGAGCGTTTTTTTCGATGCCAACCTAACCAGAGTGACGGGAAAGGCACAATTCAGAAAAAGCGCTCAGCTCGCCGAGAAAATGCAATTTAAGCAATAAAATTAAAAATGCTTATAAAACATAAACCAAACGTTGGAGGTGGTCATTTCTTCATGCGCAGTGATAAACTCGGCACTCTAAAGCACCCGAGAGCGTTTTTTTCGATGCCAACCTAACCAGAGTGACGGGAGCGGCACAATTCAGAAAAAGTGCTCAGCTCGCCGAGAAAATGCGATTTAAGCAATAAAATTAAAAATGCTTATAAAACATAAACCAAACGTTGGAGGTGGTCATTTCTTCATGCGCAGTGATAAACTCGGCACTCTAAAGCACCCGAGAGCGTTTTATTCGATGCCAACCTAACCAGAGTGACGGGAGCGGCACAATTCAGAAAAAGTGCTCAGCTCGCCGAGAAAATGCGATTTAAGCAATAAAATTAAAAATGCTTATAAAACATAAACCAAATGTTGGAGGTGGTCATTTCTTCATGCGCAGTGATAAACTCGGCACTCTAAAGCACCCGAGAGCGTTTTTTTCGATGCCAACCTAACCAGAGTGACGGGATTGGCACAATTCAGAAAAAGTGCTCAGCTCGCCGAGAAAATGCGATTTAAGCAATAAAATTTAAAATGCTTATAAAACATAAACCAAACGTTGTAGATGGTCATTTCTTATTACCCAGTAATAAACTCAGCACTCTAAAGCACCCGAGAGCGTTTTTTTCCATGCCAACCTAACCAGAGTGACGGGAGCGGCACAATTCAGAAAAAGTGCTCAGCTCGCCGAGAAAATGCGATTTAAGCAATAAAATTAAAAATGCTTATAAAACATAAACCAAACGTTGGAGGTGGTCATTTCTTCATGCGCAGTGATAAACTCGGCACTCTAAAGCACCCGAGAGCGTTTTTTTCCATGCCAACCTAACCAGAGTGACGGGAGCGGCACAATTCAGAAAAAGTGCTCAGCTCGCCGAGAAAATGCGATTTAAGAAATAAAATTAAAAATGCTTATAAAACATAAACCAAACGTTGGAGGTGGTCATTTCTTCATGCGCAGTGATAAACTCGGCACTCTAAAGCACCCGAGAGCGTTTTTTTCGATGCCAACCTAACCAGAGTGACGGGAGCGGCACAATTCAGAAAAAGTGCTCAGCTCGCCGAGAAAATGCGATTTAAGCAATAAAATTAAAAATGCTTATAAAACATAAACCAAACGTTGGAGGTGGTCATTTCTTCATGCGCAGTGATAAACTCGGCACTCTAAAGCACCCGAGAGCGTTTTATTTGATGCCAACCTAACCAGAGTGACGGGAGCGGCACAATTCAGAAAAAGTGCTCAGCTCGCCGAGAAAATGCGATTTAAGCAATAAAATTAAAAATGCTTATAAAACATAAACCAAACGTTGGAGGTGGTCATTTCTTCATGCGCAGTGATAAACTCGGCACTCTAAAGCACCCGAGAGCGTTTTTTTCGATGCCAACCTAACCAGAGTGACGGGAGCGGCACAATTCAGAAAAAGTGCTCAGCTCGCCGAGAAAATGCGATTTAAGCAATAAAATTAAAAATGCTTATAAAACATAAACCAAACGTTGGAGGTGGTCATTTCTTCATGTGCAGTGATAAACTCGGCACTCTAAAGCACCCGAGAGCGTTTTTTTCCATGCCAACCTAACCAGAGTGACGGGAGCGGCACAATTCAGAAAAAGTGCTCAGCTCGCCGAGAAAATGCGATTTAAGCAATAAAATTAAAAATGCTTATAAAACATAAACCAAACGTTGGAGGTGGTCATTTCTTCATGCACAGTGATAAACTCGGCACTCTAAAGCACCCGAGAGCGTTTTTTTCGATGCCAACCTAACCAGAGTGACGGGAGCGGCACAATTCAGAAAAAGTGCTCAGCTCGCCGAGAAAATGCGATTTAAGCAATAAAATTAAAAATGCTTATAAAACATAAACCAAACGTTGGAGGTGGTCATTTCTTCATGCGCAGTGATAAACTCGGCACTCTAAAGCACCCGAGAGCGTTTTTTTCGATGCCAACCTAACCAGAGTGACGGGAGCGGCACAATTCAGAAAAAGCGCTCAGCTCGCCGAGAAAATGCGATTTAAGCAATAAAATTAAAAATGCTTATAAAACATAAACCAAACGTTGGAGGTGGTCATTTCTTCATGCGCAGTGATAAACTCGGCACTCTAAAGCACCCGAGAGCGTTTTTTTCGATGCCAACCTAACCAGAGTGACGGGAGCGGCACAATTCAGAAAAAGCGCTCAGCTCGCCGAGAAAATGAAATTTAAGCAATAAAATTAAAAATGCTTATAAAACATAAACCAAACGTTGGAGGTGGTCATTTCTTCATGCGCAGTGATAAACTCGGCACTCTAAAGCACCCGAGAGCGTTTTTTTCGATGCCAACCTAACCAGAGTGACGGGAGCGGCACAATTCAGAAAAAGTGCTCAGCTCGCCGAGAAAATGCGATTTAAGCAATAAAATTAAAAATGCTTATAAAACATAAACCAAACGTTGGAGGTGGTCATTTCTTCATGCGCAGTGATAAACTCGGCACTCTAAAGCACCCGAGAGCGTTTTTTTCGATGCCAACCTAACCAGAGTGACGGGAGCGGCACAATTCAGAAAAAGTGCTCAGCTCGCCGAGAAAATGCGATTTAAGCAATAAAATTTAAAATGCTTATAAAACATAAACCAAACGTTGTAGATGGTAATTTCTTATTACCCAGTAATAAACTCGGCACTCTAAAGCACCCGAGAGCGTTTTTTTCCATGCCAACCTAACCAGAGTGACGGGAGCGGCACAATTCAGAAAAAGCGCTCAGCTCGCCGAGAAAATGCGATTTAAGCAATAAAATTAAAAATGCTTATAAAACATAAACCAAACGTTGTAGATGGTTATTTCTTATTACGCAGTAATAAACTCGGCACTCTAAAGCACCCGAGAGCGTTTTTTTCCATGCCAACCTAACCAGAGTGACGGGAGCGGCACAATTCAGAAAAAGTGCTCAGCTCGCCGAGAAAATGCGATTTAAGCAATAAAATTAAAAATGCTTATAAAACATAAACCAAACGTTGGAGGTGGTCATTTCTTCATGCACAGTGATAAACTCGGCACTCTAAAGCACCCGAGAGCGTTTTTTTCCATGCCAACCTAACCAGAGTGACGGGAGCGGCACAATTCAGAAAAAGTGCTCAGCTCGCCGAGAAAATGCGATTTAAGCAATAAAATTAAAAATGCTTATAAAACATAAACCAAACGTTGGAGGTGGTCATTTCTTCATGCGCAGTGATAAACTCGGCACTCTAAAGCACCCGAGAGCGTTTTTTTCGATGCCAACCTAACCAGAGTGACGGGAGCGGCACAATTCAGAAAAAGTGCTCAGCTCGCCGAGAAAATGCGATTTAAGCAATAAAATTAAAAATGCTTATAAAACATAAACCAAACGTTGGAGGTGATCATTTCTTCATGCGCAGTGATAAACTCGGCACTCTAAAGCACCCGAGAGCGTTTTTTTCCATGCCAACCTAACCAGAGTGACGGGAGCGGCACAATTCAGAAAAAGTGCTCAGCTCGCCGAGAAAATGCGATTTAAGCAATAAAATTAAAAATGCTTATAAAACATAAACCAAACGTTGGAGGTGGTCATTTCTTCATGCGCAGTGATAAACTCGGCACTCTAAAGCACCCGAGAGCGTTTTTTTCCATGCCAACCTAACCAGAGTGACGGGAGCGGCACAATTCAGAAAAAGTGCTCAGCTCGCCGAGAAAATACGATTTAAGCAATAAAATTAAAAATGCTTATAAAACATAAACCAAACGTTGTAGATGGTCATTTCTTATTACGCAGTAATAAACTCGGCACTCTAAAGCACCCGAGAGCGTTTTTTTCCATGCCAACCTAAGCAGAGTGACGGGAGCGGCACAATTCAGAAAAAGTGCTCAGCTCGCCGAGAAAATGCGATTTAAGCAATAAAATTAAAAATGCTTATAAAACATAAACCAAACGTTGGAGGTGGTCATTTCTTCATGCGCAGTGATAAACTCGGCACTCTAAAGCACCCGAGAGCGTTTTATTCGATGCCAACCTAACCAGAGTGACGGGAGCGGCACAATTCAGAAAAAGCGCTCACTCGCCGAGAAAATGCGATTTAAGCAATAAAATTAAAAATGCTTATAAAACATAAACCAAACGTTGGAGGTGGTCATTTCTTCATGCGCGGTGATAAACTCGGCACTCTAAAGCACCCGAGAGCGTTTTTTTCCATGCCAACCTAACCAGAGTGACGGGAGCGGCACAATTCAGAAAAAGTGCTCAACTCGCCGAGAAAATGCGATTTAAGCAATAAAATTAAAAATGCTTATAAAACATAAACCAAACGTTGGAGGTGGTCATTTCTTCATGCGCAGTGATAAACTCGGCACTCTAAAGCACCCGAGAGCGTTTTTTTCGATGCCAACCTAACCAGAGTGACGGGAGCGGCACAATTCAGAAAAAGTGCTCAGCTCGCCGAGAAAATGCGATTTAAGCAATAAAATTAAAAATGCTTATAAAACATAAACCAAACGTTGTAGATGGTCATTTCTTATTACGCAGTAATAAACTCGGCACTCTAAAGCACCCGAGAGCGTTTTTTTCCATGCCAACCTAACCAGAGTGACGGGAGCGGCACAATTCAGAAAAAGTGCTCAGCTCGCCGAGAAAATGCGATTTAAGCAATAAAATTAAAAATGCTTATAAAACATAAACCAAACGTTGGAGGTGGCCATTTCTTCATGCGCAGTGATAAACTCGGCACTCTAAAGCACCCGAGAGCGTTTTTTTCCATGCCAACCTAACCAGAGTGACGGGAGCGGCACAATTCAGAAAAAGTGCTCAGCTCGCCGAGAAAATGCGATTTAAGCAATAAAATTAAAAATGCTTATAAAACATAAACCAAACGTTGGAGGTGGCCATTTCTTCATACGCAGTGATAAACTCGGCACTCTAAAGCACCCGAGAGCGTTTTTTTCCATGCCAACCTAACCAGAGTGACGGGAGCGGCACAATTCAGAAAAAGTGCTCAGCTCGCCGAGAAAATGCGATTTAAGCAATAAAATTAAAAATGCTTATAAAACATAAACCAAACGTTGGAGGTGGTCATTTCTTCATGCGCAGTGATAAACTCGGCACTCTAAAGCACCCGAGAGCGTTTTTTTCCATGCCAACCTAACCAGAGTGACGGGAGCGGCACAATTCAGAAAAAGTGCTCAGCTCGCCGAGAAAATGCGATTTAAGCAATAAAATTAAAAATGCTTATAAAACATAAACCAAACGTTGGAGGTGGTCATTTCTTCATGCGCAGTGATAAACTCGGCACTCTAAAGCACCCGAGAGCGTTTTTTGCGATGCCAACCTAACCAGAGTGACGGGAGCGGCACAATTCAGAAAAAGTGCTCAGCTCGCCGAGAAAATGCGATTTAAGCAATAAAATTAAAAATGCTTATAAAACATAAACCAAACGTTGGAGGTGGTCATTTCTTCATGCGCAGTGATAAACTCGGCACTCTAAAGCACCCGAGAGCGTTTTTTTTCCATGCCAACCTAACCAGAGTGACGGGAGCGGCACAATTCAGAAAAAGTGCTCAGCTCGCCGAGAAAATGCGATTTAAGCAATAAAATTAAAAATGCTTATAAAACATAAACCAAACGTTGGAGGTGGTCATTTCTTCATGCGCAGTGATAAACTCGGCACTCTAAAGCACCCGAGAGCGTTTTTTTCGATGCCAACCTAACCAGAGTGACGGGAGCGGCACAATTCAGAAAAAGCGCTCAGCTCGCCGAGAAAATGCGATTTAAGCAATAAAATTAAAAATGCTTATAAAACATAAACCAAACGTTGGAGGTGGTCATTTCTTCATGCACAGTGATAAACTCGGCACTCTAAAGCACCCGAGAGCGTTTTTTTCGATGCCAACCTAACCAGAGTGACGGGAGCGGCACAATTCAGAAAAAGTGCTCAGCTCGCCGAGAAAATGCGATTTAAGCAATAAAATTAAAAATGCTTATAAAACATAAACCAAACGTTGGAGGTGGTCATTTCTTCATGCGCAGTGATAAACTCGGCACTCTAAAGCACCCGAGAGCGTTTTTTTCGATGCCAACCTAACCAGAGTGACGGGAGCGGCACAATTCAGAAAAAGTGCTCAGCTCGCCGAGAAAATGCGATTTAAGCAATAAAATTAAAAATGCTTATAAAACATAAACCAAACGTTGTAGATGGTCATTTCTTAATACGCAGTAATAAACTCGGCACTCTAAAGCACCCGAGAGCATTTTGTTCCATGCCAACCTAACCAGAGTGACGGGAGCGGCACAATTCAGAAAAAGTGCTCAGCTCGCCGAGAAAATGCGATTTAAGCAATAAAATTAAAAATGCTTATAAAACATAAACCAAACGTTGGAGGTGGCCATTTCTTCATGCGCAGTGATAAACTCGGCACTCTAAAGCACCCGAGAGCGTTTTTTTCCATGCCAACCTAACCAGAGTGACGGGAGCGGCACAATTCAGAAAAAGTGCTCAGCTCGCCGAGAAAATGCGATTTAAGCAATAAAATTAAAAATGCTTATAAAACATAAACCAAACGTTGGAGGTGGCCATTTCTTCATACGCAGTGATAAACTCGGCACTCTAAAGCACCCGAGAGCGTTTTTTTCCATGCCAACCTAACCAGAGTGACGGGAGCGGCACAATTCAGAAAAAGTGCTCAGCTCGCCGAGAAAATGCGATTTAAGCAATAAAATTAAAAATGCTTATAAAACATAAACCAAACGTTGGAGGTGGTCATTTCTTCATGCGCAGTGATAAACTCGGCACTCTAAAGCACCCGAGAGCGTTTTTTTCCATGCCAACCTAACCAGAGTGACGGGAGCGGCACAATTCAGAAAAAGTGCTCAGCTCGCCGAGAAAATGCGATTTAAGCAATAAAATTAAAAATGCTTATAAAACATAAACCAAACGTTGGAGGTGGTCATTTCTTCATGCGCAGTGATAAACTCGGCACTCTAAAGCACCCGAGAGCGTTTTTTGCGATGCCAACCTAACCAGAGTGACGGGAGCGGCACAATTCAGAAAAAGTGCTCAGCTCGCCGAGAAAATGCGATTTAAGCAATAAAATTAAAAATGCTTATAAAACATAAACCAAACGTTGGAGGTGGTCATTTCTTCATGCGCAGTGATAAACTCGGCACTCTAAAGCACCCGAGAGCGTTTTTTTTCCATGCCAACCTAACCAGAGTGACGGGAGCGGCACAATTCAGAAAAAGTGCTCAGCTCGCCGAGAAAATGCGATTTAAGCAATAAAATTAAAAATGCTTATAAAACATAAACCAAACGTTGGAGGTGGTCATTTCTTCATGCGCAGTGATAAACTCGGCACTCTAAAGCACCCGAGAGCGTTTTTTTCGATGCCAACCTAACCAGAGTGACGGGAGCGGCACAATTCAGAAAAAGCGCTCAGCTCGCCGAGAAAATGCGATTTAAGCAATAAAATTAAAAATGCTTATAAAACATAAACCAAACGTTGGAGGTGGTCATTTCTTCATGCACAGTGATAAACTCGGCACTCTAAAGCACCCGAGAGCGTTTTTTTCGATGCCAACCTAACCAGAGTGACGGGAGCGGCACAATTCAGAAAAAGTGCTCAGCTCGCCGAGAAAATGCGATTTAAGCAATAAAATTAAAAATGCTTATAAAACATAAACCAAACGTTGGAGGTGGTCATTTCTTCATGCGCAGTGATAAACTCGGCACTCTAAAGCACCCGAGAGCGTTTTTTTCGATGCCAACCTAACCAGAGTGACGGGAGCGGCACAATTCAGAAAAAGTGCTCAGCTCGCCGAGAAAATGCGATTTAAGCAATAAAATTAAAAATGCTTATAAAACATAAACCAAACGTTGTAGATGGTCATTTCTTAATACGCAGTAATAAACTCGGCACTCTAAAGCACCCGAGAGCATTTTGTTCCATGCCAACCTAACCAGAGTGACGGGAGCGGCACAATTCAGAAAAAGTGCTCAGCTCGCCGAGAAAATGCGATTTAAGCAATAAAATTAAAAATGCTTATAAAACATAAACCAAACGTTGGAGGTGGCCATTTCTTCATGCGCAGTGATAAACTCGGCACTCTAAAGCACCCGAGAGCGTTTTTTTCCATGCCAACCTAACCAGAGTGACGGGAGCGGCACAATTCAGAAAAAGTGCTCAGCTCGCCGAGAAAATGCGATTTAAGCAATAAAATTAAAAATGCTTATAAAACATAAACCAAACGTTGGAGGTGGCCATTTCTTCATACGCAGTGATAAACTCGGCACTCTAAAGCACCCGAGAGCGTTTTTTTCCATGCCAACCTAACCAGAGTGACGGGAGCGGCACAATTCAGAAAAAGTGCTCAGCTCGCCGAGAAAATGCGATTTAAGCAATAAAATTAAAAATGCTTATAAAACATAAACCAAACGTTGGAGGTGGTCATTTCTTCATGCGCAGTGATAAACTCGGCACTCTAAAGCACCCGAGAGCGTTTTTTTCCATGCCAACCTAACCAGAGTGACGGGAGCGGCACAATTCAGAAAAAGTGCTCAGCTCGCCGAGAAAATGCGATTTAAGCAATAAAATTAAAAATGCTTATAAAACATAAACCAAACGTTGGAGGTGGTCATTTCTTCATGCGCAGTGATAAACTCGGCACTCTAAAGCACCCGAGAGCGTTTTTTGCGATGCCAACCTAACCAGAGTGACGGGAGCGGCACAATTCAGAAAAAGTGCTCAGCTCGCCGAGAAAATGCGATTTAAGCAATAAAATTAAAAATGCTTATAAAACATAAACCAAACGTTGGAGGTGGTCATTTCTTCATGCGCAGTGATAAACTCGGCACTCTAAAGCACCCGAGAGCGTTTTTTTTCCATGCCAACCTAACCAGAGTGACGGGAGCGGCACAATTCAGAAAAAGTGCTCAGCTCGCCGAGAAAATGCGATTTAAGCAATAAAATTAAAAATGCTTATAAAACATAAACCAAACGTTGGAGGTGGTCATTTCTTCATGCGCAGTGATAAACTCGGCACTCTAAAGCACCCGAGAGCGTTTTTTTCGATGCCAACCTAACCAGAGTGACGGGAGCGGCACAATTCAGAAAAAGCGCTCAGCTCGCCGAGAAAATGCGATTTAAGCAATAAAATTAAAAATGCTTATAAAACATAAACCAAACGTTGGAGGTGGTCATTTCTTCATGCACAGTGATAAACTCGGCACTCTAAAGCACCCGAGAGCGTTTTTTTCGATGCCAACCTAACCAGAGTGACGGGAGCGGCACAATTCAGAAAAAGTGCTCAGCTCGCCGAGAAAATGCGATTTAAGCAATAAAATTAAAAATGCTTATAAAACATAAACCAAACGTTGGAGGTGGTCATTTCTTCATGCGCAGTGATAAACTCGGCACTCTAAAGCACCCGAGAGCGTTTTTTTCGATGCCAACCTAACCAGAGTGACGGGAGCGGCACAATTCAGAAAAAGTGCTCAGCTCGCCGAGAAAATGCGATTTAAGCAATAAAATTAAAAATGCTTATAAAACATAAACCAAACGTTGTAGATGGTCATTTCTTATTACGCAGTAATAAACTCGGCACTCTAAAGCACCCGAGAGCATTTTGTTCCATGCCAACCTAACCAGAGTGACGGGAGCGGCACAATTCAGAAAAAGTGCTCAGCTCGCCGAGAAAATGCGATTTAAGCAATAAAATTAAAAATGCTTATAAAACATAAACCAAACGTTGGAGGTGGTCATTTCTTCATGCGCAGTGATAAACTCGGCACTCTAAAGCACCCGAGAGCGTTTTTTTCGATGCCAACCTAACCAGAGTGACGGGAGCGGCACAATTCAGAAAAAGTGCTCAGCTCGCCGAGAAAATGCGATTTAAGCAATAAAATTAAAAATGCTTATAAAACATAAACCAAACGTTGGAGGTGGTCATTTCTTCATGCGCAGTGATAAACTCGGCACTCTAAAGCACCCGAGAGCGTTTTTTTTCGATGCCAACCTAACCAGAGTGACGCGAGCGGCACAATTCAGAAAAAGCGCTCAGCTCGCCGAGAAAATGCGATTTAAGCAATAAAATTAAAAATGCTTATAAAACATAAACCAAACGTTGGAGGTGGTAATTTCTTCATGCACAGTGATAAACTCGGCACTCTAAAGCACCCGAGAGCGTTTTTTTCGATGCCAACCTAACCAGAGTGACGGGAGCGGCACAATTCAGAAAAAGTGCTCAGCTCGCCGAGAAAATGCGATTTAAGCAATAAAATTAAAAATGCTTATAAAACATAAACCAAACGTTGGAGGTGGTCATTTCTTATTACGCAGTAATAAACTCGGCACTCTAAAGCACCCGAGAGCGTTTTTTTTCCATGCCAACCTAACCAGAGTGACGGGAGCGGCACAATTCAGAAAAAGTGCTCAGCTCGCCGAGAAAATGCGATTTAAGCAATAAAATTAAAAATGCTTATAAAACATAAACCAAACGTTGGAGGTGGTCATTTATTCATGCGCAGTGATAAACTCGGCACTCTAAAGCACCCGAGAGCGTTTTTTTCGATGCCAACCTAACCAGAGTGACGGGAGCGGCACAATTCAGAAAAAGTGCTCAGCTCGCCGAGAAAATGCGATTTAAGCAATAAAATTAAAAATGCTTATAAAACATAAACCAAACGTTGGAGGTGGTCATTTCTTCATGCGCAGTGATAAACTCGGCACTCTAAAGCACCCGAGAGCGTTTTTTTCGATGCCAACCTAACCAGAGTGACGGGAGCGGCACAATTCAGAAAAAGTGCTCAGCTCGCCGAGAAAATGCGATTTAAGCAATAAAATTAAAAATGCTTATAAAACATAAACCAAACGTTGGAGGTGGTCATTTCTTCATGCGCAGTGATAAACTCGGCACTCTAAAGCACCCGAGAGCGTTTTTTTCGATGCCAACCTAACCAGAGTGACGCGAGCGGCACAATTCAGAAAAAGCGCTCAGCTCGCCGAGAAAATGCGATTTAAGCAATAAAATTAAAAATGCTTATAAAACATAAACCAAACGTTGGAGGTGGTCATTTCTTCATGCACAGTGATAAACTCGGCACTCTAAAGCACCCGAGAGCGTTTTTTTCGATGCCAACCTAACCAGAGTGACGGGAGCGGCACAATTCAGAAAAAGTGCTCAGCTCGCCGAGAAAATGCGATTTAAGCAATAAAATTAAAAATGCTTATAAAACATAAACCAAACGTTGGAGGTGGTCATTTCTTCATGCGCAGTGATAAACTCGGCACTCTAAAGCACCCGAGAGCGTTTTTTTCGATGCCAACCTAACCAGAGTGACGGGAGCGGCACAATTCAGAAAAAGTGCTCAGCTCGCCGAGAAAATGCGATTTAAGCAATAAAATTAAAAATGCTTATAAAACATAAACCAAACGTTGTAGATGGTCATTTCTTATTACGCAGTAATAAACTCGGCACTCTAAAGCACCCGAGAGCGTTTTTTTCCATGCCAACCTAACCAGAGTGACGGGAGCGGCACAATTCAGAAAAAGTGCTCAGCTCGCCGAGAAAATGCGATTTAAGCAATAAAATTAAAAATGCTTATAAAACATAAACCAAACGTTGGAGGTGGTCATTTCTTCATGCGCAGTGATAAACTCGGCACTCTAAAGCACCCGAGAGCGTTTTTTTCCATGCCAACCTAACCAGAGTGACGGGAGCGGCACAATTCAGAAAAAGTGCTCAGCTCGCCGAGAAAATGCGATTTAAGCAATAAAATTAAAAATGCTTATAAAACATAAACCAAACGTTGGAGGTGGTCATTTCTTCATGCGCAGTGATAAACTCGGCACTCTAAAGCACCCGAGAGCGTTTTTTTCCATGCCAACCTAACCAGAGTGACGCGAGCGGCACAATTCAGAAAAAGCGCTCAGCTCGCCGAGAAAATGCGATTTAAGCAATAAAATTAAAAATGCTTATAAAACATAAACCAAACGTTGGAGGTGGTAATTTCTTCATGCACAGTGATAAACTCGGCACTCTAAAGCACCCGAGAGCGTTTTTTTCGATGCCAACCTAACCAGAGTGACGGGAGCGGCACAATTCAGAAAAAGTGCTCAGCTCGCCGAGAAAATGCGATTTAAGCAATAAAATTAAAAATGCTTATAAAACATAAACCAAACGTTGGAGGTGGTCATTTCTTATTACGCAGTAATAAACTCGGCACTCTAAAGCACCCGAGAGCGTTTTTTTCCATGCCAACCTAACCAGAGTGACGGGAGCGGCACAATTCAGAAAAAGTGCTCAGCTCGCCGAGAAAATGCGATTTAAGCAATAAAATTAAAAATGCTTATAAAACATAAACCAAACGTTGGAGGTGGTAATTTCTTCATGCGCAGTGATAAACTCGGCACTCTAAAGCACCCGAGAGCGTTTTTTTCGATGCCAACCTAACCAGAGTGACGGGAGCGGCACAATTCAGAAAAAGCGCTCAGCTCGCCGAGAAAATGCGATTTAAGCAATAAAATTAAAAATGCTTATAAAACATAAACCAAACGTTGGAGGTGGTCATTTCTTCATGCGCAGTGATAAACTCGGCACTCTAAAGCACCCGAGAGCGTTTTTTTCGATGCCAACCTAACCAGAGTGACGGGAGCGGCACAATTCAGAAAAAGCGCTGAGCTCGCCGAGAAAATGCGATTTAAGCAATAAAATTAAAAATGCTTATAAAACATAAACCAAACGTTGGAGGTGGTCATTTCTTCATGCGCAGTGATAAACTCGGCACTCTAAAGCACCCGAGAGTGTTTTTTTCGATGCCAACCTAACCAGAGTGACGGGAGCGGCACAATTCAGAAAAAGTGCTCAGCTCGCCGAGAAAATGCGATTTAAGCAATAAAATTAAAAATGCTTATAAAACATAAACCAAACGTTGGAGGTGGTCATTTCTTCATGCGCAGTGATAAACTCGGCACTCTAAAGCACCCGAGAGCGTTTTTTTCGATGCCAACCTAACCAGAGTGACGGGAGCGGCACAATTCAGAAAAAGCGCTCAGCTCGCCGAGAAAATGCGATTTAAGCATTAAAATTAAAAATGCTTATAAAACATAAACCAAACGTTGGAGGTGGTCATTTCTTCATGCACAGTGATAAACTCGGCACTCTAAAGCACCCGAGAGCGTTTTTTTCGATGCCAACCTAACCAGAGTGACGGGAGCGGCACAATTCAGAAAAAGTGCTCAGCTCGCCGAGAAAATGCGATTTAAGCAATAAAATTAAAAATGCTTATAAAACATAAACCAAACGTTGGAGGTGGTCATTTCTTCATGCGCAGTGATAAACTCGGCACTCTAAAGCACCCGAGAGCGTTTTTTTCGATGCCAACCTAACCAGAGTGACGGGAGCGGCACAATTCAGAAAAAGTGCTCAGGTCGCCGAGAAAATGCGATTTAAGCAATAAAATTAAAAATGCTTATAAAACATAAACCAAACGTTGGAGGTGGTCATTTCTTCATGCGCAGTGATAAACTCGGCACTCTAAAGCACCCGAGAGCGTTTTTTTCGATGCCAACCTAACCAGAGTGACGGGAGCGGCACAATTCAGAAAAAGCGCTCAGCTCGCCGAGAAAATGCGATTTAAGCAATAAAATTAAAAATGCTTATAAAACATAAACCAAACGTTGGAGGTGGTCATTTCTTCATGCGCAGTGATAAACTCGGCACTCTAAAGCACCCGAGAGCGTTTTTTTCGATGCCAACCTAACCAGAGTGACGGGAGCGGCACAATTCAGAAAAAGCGCTCAGCTCGCCGAGAAAATGCGATTTAAGCAATAAAATTAAAAATGCTTATAAAACATAAACCAAACGTTGGAGGTGGTCATTTCTTCATGCGCAGTGATAAATTCGGCACTCTAAAGCACCCGAGAGCGTTTTTTTCGATGCCAACCTAACCAGAGTGACGGGAGCGGCACAATTCAGAAAAAGTGCTCAGCTCGCCGAGAAAATGCGATTTAAGCAATAAAATTAAAAATGCTTATAAAACATAAACCAAACGTTGGAGGTGGTCATTTCTTCATGCGCAGTGATAAACTCGGCACTCTAAAGCACCCGAGAGCGTTTTTTTCGATGCCAACCTAACCAGAGTGACGGGAGCGGCACAATTCAGAAAAAGTGCTCAGCTCGCCGAGAAAATGCGATTTAAGCAATAAAATTAAAAATGCTTATAAAACATAAACCAAACGTTGGAGTTGGTCATTTCTTCATGCGCAGTGATAAACTCGGCACTCTAAAGCACCCGAGAGCGTTTTTTTCGATGCCAACCTAACCAGAGTGACGGGAGCGGCACAATTCAGAAAAAGTGCTCAGCTCGCCGAGAAAATGCGATTTAAGCAATAAAATTAAAAATGCTTATAAAACATAAACCAAACGTTGGAGGTGGTCATTTCTTCATGCGCAGTGATAAACTCGGCACTCTAAAGAACCCAAGAGCGTTTTTTTCGATGCCAACCTAACCAGAGTGACGGGAGCGGCACAATTCAGAAAAAGCGCTCAGCTCGCCGAGAAAATGCGATTTAAGCAATAAAATTAAAAATGCTTATAAAACATAAACCAAACGTTGGAGGTGGTCATTTCTTCATGCACAGTGATAAACTCGGCACTCTAAAGCACCCGAGAGCGTTTTTTTCGATGCCAACCTAACCAGAGTGACGGGAGCGGCACAATTCAGAAAAAGTGCTCAGCTCGCCGAGAAAATGCGATTTAAGCAATAAAATTAAAAATGCTTATAAAACATAAACCAAACGTTGGAGTTGGTCATTTCTTCATGCGCAGTGATAAACTCGGCACTCTAAAGCACCCGAGAGCGTTTTTTTCGATGCCAACCTAACCAGAGTGACGGGAGCGGCACAATTCAGAAAAAGTGCTCAGCTCGCCGAGAAAATGCGATTTAAGCAATAAAATTAAAAATGCTTATAAAACATAAACCAAACGTTGGAGGTGGTCATTTCTTCATGCGCAGTGATAAACTCGGCACTCTAAAGAACCCAAGAGCGTTTTTTTCGATGCCAACCTAACCAGAGTGACGGGAGCGGCACAATTCAGAAAAAGCGCTCAGCTCGCCGAGAAAATGCGATTTAAGCAATAAAATTAAAAATGCTTATAAAACATAAACCAAACGTTGGAGGTGGTCATTTCTTCATGCACAGTGATAAACTCGGCACTCTAAAGCACCCGAGAGCGTTTTTTTCGATGCCAACCTAACCAGAGTGACGGGAGCGGCACAATTCAGAAAAAGTGCTCAGCTCGCCGAGAAAATGCGATTTAAGCAATAAAATTAAAAATGCTTATAAAACATAAACTAAACGTTGTAGATGGTCATTTCTTATTACGCAGTAATAAACTCGGCACTCTAAAGCACCCGAGAGCGTTTTTTTCGATGCCAACCTAACCAGAGTGACGGGAGCGGCACAATTCAGAAAAAGTGCTCAGCTCGCCGAGAAAATGCGATTTAAGCAATAAAATTAAAAATGCTTATAAAACATAAACCAAACGTTGTAAATTGTCATTTCTTATTACGCAGTAATAAACTCGGCACTCTAAAGCACCCGAGAGCGTTTTTTTCGATGCCAACCTAACCAGAGTGACGGGAGCGGCACAATTCAGAAAAAGCGCTCAGCTCGCCGAGAAAATGCGATTTAAGCAATAAAATTAAAAATGCTTATAAAACATAAACCAAACGTTGGAGGCGGTCATTTCTTCATGCACAGTGATAAACTCGGCACTCTAAAGCACCCGAGAGCGTTTTTTTTCATGCCAACCTAACCAGAGTGACGGGAGCGGCACAATTCAGAAAAAGTGCTCAGCTCGCCGAGAAAATGCGATTTAAGCAATAAAATTAAAAATGCTTATAAAACATAAACCAAACGTTGGAGGTGGTCATTTCTTCATGCGCAGTGATAAACTCGGCACTCTAAAGCACCCGAGAGCGTTTTTTTCGATGCCAACCTAACCAGAGTGACGGGAGCGGCACAATTCAGAAAAAGTGCTCAGCTCGCCGAGAAAATGCGATTTAAGCAATAAAATTAAAAATGCTTATAAAACATAAACCAAACGTTGGAGGTGGTCATTTCTTCATGCGCAGTGATAAACTCGGCACTCTAAAGCACCCGAGAGCGTTTTTTTCCATGCCAACCTAACCAGAGTGACGGGAGCGGCACAATTCAGAAAAAGTGCTCAGCTCGCCGAGAAAATGCGATTTAAGCAATAAAATTAAAAATGCTTATAAAACATAAACCAAACGTTGGAGGTGGCCATTTCTTCATGCGCAGTGATAAACTCGGCACTCTAAAGCACCCGAGAGCGTTTTTTTCCATGCCAACCTAACCAGAGTGACGGGAGCGGCACAATTCAGAAAAAGTGCTCAGCTCGCCGAGAAAATGCGATTCAAGCAATAAAATTAAAAATGCTTATAAAACATAAACCAAACGTTGGAGGTGGCCATTTCTTCATGCGCAGTGATAAACTCGGCACTCTAAAGCACCCGAGAGCGTTTTTTTCCATGCCAACCTAACCAGAGTGACGGGAGCGGCACAATTCAGAAAAAGTGCTCAGCTCGCCGAGAAAATGCGATTTAAGCAATAAAATTAAAAATGCTTATAAAACATAAACCAAACGTTGGAGGTGGTCATTTCTTCATGCGCAGTGATAAACTCGGCACTCTAAAGCACCCGAGAGCGTTTTTTTCCATGCCAACCTAACCAGAGTGACAGGAGCGGCACAATTCAGAAAAAGTGCTCAGCTCGCCGAGAAAATGCGATTTAAGCAATAAAATTAAAAATGCTTATAAAACATAAACCAAACGTTGGAGGTGGTCTTTTCTTCATGCGCAGTGATAAACTCGGCACTCTAAAGCACCGGAGAGCGTTTTTTTTCCATGCCAACCTAAACAGAGTGACGGGAGCGGCACAATTCAGAAAAAGTGCTCAGCTCGCCGAGAAAATGCGATTTAAGCAATAAAATTAAAAATGGCTTATAAAACATAAACCAAACGTTGTAGATGGTCATTTCTTATTACGCAGTAATAAACTCGGCACTCTAAAGCACCCGAGAGCGTTTTTTTCCATGCCAACCTAACCAGAGTGACGGGAGCGGCACAATTCAGAAAAAGTGCTCAGCTCGCCGAGAAAATGCGATTTAAGCAATAAAATTAAAAATGCTTATAAAACATAAACCAAACGTTGGAGGTGGTCATTTCTTCATGCGCAGTGATAAACTCGGCACTCTAAAGCACCCGAGAGCGTTTTTTTCCATGCCAACCTAACCAGAGTGACGGGAGCGGCACAATTCAGAAAAAGTGCTCAGCTCGCCGAGAAAATGCGATTTAAGCAATAAAATTAAAAATGCTTATAAAACATAAACCAAACGTTGGAGGTGGTCATTTCTTCATGCGCAGTGATAAACTCGGCACTCTAAAGCACCCGAGAGCGTTTTTTTCCATGCCAACCTAACCAGAGTGACAGGAGCGGCACAATTCAGAAAAAGTGCTCAGCTCGCCGAGAAAATGCGATTTAAGCAATAAAATTAAAAATGCTTATAAAACATAAACCAAACGTTGGAGGTGGTCTTTTCTTCATGCGCAGTGATAAACTCGGCACTCTAAAGCACCCGAGAGCGTTTTTTTCCATGCCAACCTAAACAGAGTGACGGGAGCGGCACAATTCAGAAAAAGTGCTCAGCTCGCCGAGAAAATGCGATTTAAGCAATAAAATTAAAAATGCTTATAAAACATAAACCAAACGTTGGAGGTGGTCATTTATTCATGCGCAGTGATAAACTCGGCACTCTAAAGCACCCGAGAGCGTTTTTTTCGATGCCAACCTAACCAGAGTGACGGGAGCGGCACAATTCAGAAAAAGTGCTCAGCTCGCCGAGAAAATGCGATTTAAGCAATAAAATTAAAAATGCTTATAAAACATAAACCAAACGTTGGAGGTGGTCATTTCTTCATGCGCAGTGATAAACTCGGCACTCTAAAGCACCCGAGAGCGTTTTTTTCGATGCCAACCTAACCAGAGTGACGGGAGCGGCACAATTCAGAAAAAGTGCTCAGCTCGCCGAGAAAATGCGATTTAAGCAATAAAATTAAAAATGCTTATAAAACATAAACCAAACGTTGGAGGTGGTCATTTCTTCATGCGCAGTGATAAACTCGGCACTCTAAAGCACCCGAGAGCGTTTTTTTCGATGCCAACCTAACCAGAGTGACGCGAGCGGCACAATTCAGAAAAAGCGCTCAGCTCGCCGAGAAAATGCGATTTAAGCAATAAAATTAAAAATGCTTATAAAACATAAACCAAACGTTGGAGGTGGTCATTTCTTCATGCACAGTGATAAACTCGGCACTCTAAAGCACCCGAGAGCGTTTTTTTCGATGCCAACCTAACCAGAGTGACGGGAGCGGCACAATTCAGAAAAAGTGCTCAGCTCGCCGAGAAAATGCGATTTAAGCAATAAAATTAAAAATGCTTATAAAACATAAACCAAACGTTGGAGGTGGTCATTTCTTCATGCGCAGTGATAAACTCGGCACTCTAAAGCACCCGAGAGCGTTTTTTTCGATGCCAACCTAACCAGAGTGACGGGAGCGGCACAATTCAGAAAAAGTGCTCAGCTCGCCGAGAAAATGCGATTTAAGCAATAAAATTAAAAATGCTTATAAAACATAAACCAAACGTTGGAGGTGGCCATTTCTTCATGCGCAGTGATAAACTCGGCACTCTAAAGCACCCGAGAGCGTTTTTTCCCATGCCAACCTAACCAGAGTGACGGGAGCGGCACAATTAAGAAAAAGTGCTCAGCTCGCCGAGAAAATGCGATTTAAGCAATAAAATTAAAAATGCTTATAAAACATAAACCAAACGTTGGAGGTGGCCATTTCTTCATGCGCAGTGATAAACTCGGCACTCTAAAGCACCCGAGAGCGTTTTTTTCGATGCCAACCTAACCAGAGTGACGGGAGCGGCACAATTCAGAAAAAGTGCTCAGCTCGCCGAGAAAATGCGATTTAAGCAATAAAATTAAAAATGCTTATAAAACATAAACCAAACGTTGGAGGTGGTCATTTCTTATTACGCAGTAATAAACTCGGCACTCTAAAGCACCCGAGAGCGTTTTTTTCCATGCCAACCTAACCAGAGTGACGGGAGCGGCACAATTCAGAAAAAGTGCTCAGCTCGCCGAGAAAATGCGATTTAAGCAATAAAATTAAAAATGGTTATAAAACATAAACCAAACGTTGGAGGTGGTCATTTCTTCATGCGCAGTGATAAACTCGGCACTCTAAAGCACCCGAGAGCGTTTTTTTCGATGCCAACCTAACCAGAGTGACGGGAGCGGCACAATTCAGAAAAAGCGCTGAGCTCGCCGAGAAAATGCGATTTAAGCAATAAAATTAAAAATGCTTATAAAACATAAACCAAACGTTGGAGGTGGTCATTTATTCATGCGCAGTGATAAACTCGGCACTCTAAAGCACCCGAGAGCGTTTTTTTCGATGCCAACCTAACCAGAGTGACGGGAGCGGCACAATTCAGAAAAAGTGCTCAGCTCGCCGAGAAAATGCGATTTAAGCAATAAAATTAAAAATGCTTATAAAACATAAACCAAACGTTGGAGGTGGTCATTTCTTCATGCGCAGTGATAAACTCGGCACTCTAAAGCACCCGAGAGCGTTTTTTTCGATGCCAACCTAACCAGAGTGACGGGAGCGGCACAATTCAGAAAAAGCGCTCAGCTCGCCGAGAAAATGCGATTTAAGCATTAAAATTAAAAATGCTTATAAAACATAAACCAAACGTTGGAGGTGGTCATTTCTTCATGCACAGTGATAAACTCGGCACTCTAAAGCACCCGAGAGCGTTTTTTTCGATGCCAACCTAACCAGAGTGACGGGAGCGGCACAATTCAGAAAAAGCGCTCAGCTCGCCGAGAAAATGCGATTTAAGCAATAAAATTAAAAATGCTTATAAAACATAAACCAAACGTTGGAGGTGGTCATTTCTTCATGCGCAGTGATAAACTCGGCACTCTAAAGCACCCGAGAGCGTTTTTTTCGATGCCAACCTAACCAGAGTGACGGGAGCGGCACAATTCAGAAAAAGTGCTCAGGTCGCCGAGAAAATGCGATTTAAGCAATAAAATTAAAAATGCTTATAAAACATAAACCAAACGTTGGAGGTGGTCATTTCTTCATGCGCAGTGATAAACTCGGCACTCTAAAGCACCCGAGAGCGTTTTTTTCGATGCCAACCTAACCAGAGTGACGGGAGCGGCACAATTCAGAAAAAGCGCTCAGCTCGCCGAGAAAATGCGATTTAAGCAATAAAATTAAAAATGCTTATAAAACATAAACCAAACGTTGGAGGTGGTCATTTCTTCATGCGCAGTGATAAACTCGGCACTCTAAAGCACCCGAGAGCGTTTTTTTCGATGCCAACCTAACCAGAGTGACGGGAGCGGCACAATTCAGAAAAAGCGCTCAGCTCGCCGAGAAAATGCGATTTAAGCAATAAAATTAAAAATGCTTATAAAACATAAACCAAACGTTGGAGGTGGTCATTTCTTCATGCGCAGTGATAAATTCGGCACTCTAAAGCACCCGAGAGCGTTTTTTTCGATGCCAACCTAACCAGAGTGACGGGAGCGGCACAATTCAGAAAAAGTGCTCAGCTCGCCGAGAAAATGCGATTTAAGCAATAAAATTAAAAATGCTTATAAAACATAAACCAAACGTTGGAGGTGGTCATTTCTTCATGCGCAGTGATAAACTCGGCACTCTAAAGCACCCGAGAGCGTTTTTTTCGATGCCAACCTAACCAGAGTGACGGGAGCGGCACAATTCAGAAAAAGTGCTCAGCTCGCCGAGAAAATGCGATTTAAGCAATAAAATTAAAAATGCTTATAAAACATAAACCAAACGTTGGAGTTGGTCATTTCTTCATGCGCAGTGATAAACTCGGCACTCTAAAGCACCCGAGAGCGTTTTTTTCGATGCCAACCTAACCAGAGTGACGGGAGCGGCACAATTCAGAAAAAGTGCTCAGCTCGCCGAGAAAATGCGATTTAAGCAATAAAATTAAAAATGCTTATAAAACATAAACCAAACGTTGGAGGTGGTCATTTCTTCATGCGCAGTGATAAACTCGGCACTCTAAAGAACCCAAGAGCGTTTTTTTCGATGCCAACCTAACCAGAGTGACGGGAGCGGCACAATTCAGAAAAAGCGCTCAGCTCGCCGAGAAAATGCGATTTAAGCAATAAAATTAAAAATGCTTATAAAACATAAACCAAACGTTGGAGGTGGTCATTTCTTCATGCACAGTGATAAACTCGGCACTCTAAAGCACCCGAGAGCGTTTTTTTCGATGCCAACCTAACCAGAGTGACGGGAGCGGCACAATTCAGAAAAAGTGCTCAGCTCGCCGAGAAAATGCGATTTAAGCAATAAAATTAAAAATGCTTATAAAACATAAACCAAACGTTGTAGATGGTCATTTCTTATTACGCAGTAATAAACTCGGCACTCTAAAGCACCCGAGAGCGTTTTTTTCGATGCCAACCTAACCAGAGTGACGGGAGCGGCACAATTCAGAAAAAGTGCTCAGCTCGCCGAGAAAATGCGATTTAAGCAATAAAATTAAAAATGCTTATAAAACATAAACCAAACGTTGTAAATTGTCATTTCTTATTACGCAGTAATAAACTCGGCACTCTAAAGCACCCGAGAGCGTTTTTTTCGATGCCAACCTAACCAGAGTGACGGGAGCGGCACAATTCAGAAAAAGCGCTCAGCTCGCCGAGAAAATGCGATTTAAGCAATAAAATTAAAAATGCTTATAAAACATAAACCAAACGTTGGAGGTGGTCATTTCTTCATGCACAGTGATAAACTCGGCACTCTAAAGCACCCGAGAGCGTTTTTTTTCATGCCAACCTAACCAGAGTGACGGGAGCGGCACAATTCAGAAAAAGTGCTCAGCTCGCCGAGAAAATGCGATTTAAGCAATAAAATTAAAAATGCTTATAAAACATAAACCAAACGTTGGAGGTGGTCATTTCTTCATGCGCAGTGATAAACTCGGCACTCTAAAGCACCCGAGAGCGTTTTTTTCGATGCTAACCTAACCAGAGTGACGGGAGCGGCACAATTCAGAAAAAGTGCTCAGCTCGCCGAGAAAATGCGATTTAAGCAATAAAATTAAAAATGCTTATAAAACATAAACCAAACGTTGGAGGTGGTCATTTCTTCATGCGCAGTGATAAACTCGGCACTCTAAAGCACCCGAGAGTGTTTTTTTCCATGCCAACCTAACCAGAGTGACGGGAGCGGCACAATTCAGAAAAAGTGCTCAGCTCGCCGAGAAAATGCGATTTAAGCAATAAAATTAAAAATGCTTATAAAACATAAACCAAACGTTGGAGGTGGCCATTTCTTCATGCGCAGTGATAAACTCGGCACTCTAAAGCACCCGAGAGCGTTTTTTTCCATGCCAACCTAACCAGAGTGACGGGAGCGGCACAATTCAGAAAAAGTGCTCAGCTCGCCGAGAAAATGCGATTCAAGCAATAAAATTAAAAATGCTTATAAAACATAAACCAAACGTTGGAGGTGGCCATTTCTTCATGCGCAGTGATAAACTCGGCACTCTAAAGCACCCGAGAGCGTTTTTTTCCATGCCAACCTAACCAGAGTGACGGGAGCGGCACAATTCAGAAAAAGTGCTCAGCTCGCCGAGAAAATGCGATTTAAGCAATAAAATTAAAAATGCTTATAAAACATAAACCAAACGTTGGAGGTGGCCATTTCTTCATGCGCAGTGATAAACTCGGCACTCTAAAGCACCCGAGAGCGTTTTTTTCCATGCCAACCTAACCAGAGTGACGGGAGCGGCACAATTCAGAAAAAGTGCTCAGCTCGCCGAGAAAATGCGATTCAAGCAATAAAATTAAAAATGCTTATAAAACATAAACCAAACGTTGGAGGTGGCCATTTCTTCATGCGCAGTGATAAACTCGGCACTCTAAAGCACCCGAGAGCGTTTTTTTCCATGCCAACCTAACCAGAGTGACGGGAGCGGCACAATTCAGAAAAAGATCTCAGCTCGCCGAGAAAATGCGATTTAAGCAATAAAATTAAAAATGCTTATAAAACATAAACCAAACGTTGGAGGTGGTCATTTCTTCATGCGCAGTGATAAACTCGGCACTCTAAAGCACCCGAGAGCGTTTTTTTCCATGCCAACCTAACCAGAGTGACAGGAGCGGCACAATTCAGAAAAAGTGCTCAGCTCGCCGAGAAAATGCGATTTAAGCAATAAAATTAAAAATGCTTATAAAACATAAACCAAACGTTGGAGGTGGTCTTTTCTTCATGCGCAGTGATAAACTCGGCACTCTAAAGCACCCGAGAGCGTTTTTTTCCATGCCAACCTAAACAGAGCGACGGGAGCGGCACAATTCAGAAAAAGTGCTCAGCTCGCCGAGAAAATGCGATTTAAGCAATAAAATTAAAAATGCTTATAAAACATAAACCAAACGTTGTAGATGGTCATTTCTTATTACGCAGTAATAAACTCGGCACTCTAAAGCACCCGAGAGCGTTTTTTTCGATGCCAACCTAACCAGAGTGACGGGAGCGGCACAATTCAGAAAAAGTGCTCAGCTCGCCGAGAAAATGCGATTTAAGCAATAAAATTAAAAATGCTTATAAAACATAAACCAAACGTTGTAAATTGTCATTTCTTATTACGCAGTAATAAACTCGGCACTCTAAAGCACCCGAGAGCGTTTTTTTCGATGCCAACCTAACCAGAGTGACGGGAGCGGCACAATTCAGAAAAAGCGCTCAGCTCGCCGAGAAAATGCGATTTAAGCAATAAAATTAAAAATGCTTATAAAACATAAACCAAACGTTGGAGGTGGTCATTTCTTCATGCACAGTGATAAACTCGGCACTCTAAAGCACCCGAGAGCGTTTTTTTTTCATGCCAACCTAACCAGAGTGACGGGAGCGGCACAATTCAGAAAAAGTGCTCAGCTCGCCGAGAAAATGCGATTTAAGCAATAAAATTAAAAATGCTTATAAAACATAAACCAAACGTTGGAGGTGGTCATTTCTTCATGCGCAGTGATAAACTCGGCACTCTAAAGCACCCGAGAGCGTTTTTTTCGATGCCAACCTAACCAGAGTGACGGGAGCGGCACAATTCAGAAAAAGTGCTCAGCTCGCCGAGAAAATGCGATTTAAGCAATAAAATTAAAAATGCTTATAAAACATAAACCAAACGTTGGAGGTGGTCATTTCTTCATGCGCAGTGATAAACTCGGCACTCTAAAGCACCCGAGAGTGTTTTTTTCCATGCCAACCTAACCAGAGTGACGGGAGCGGCACAATTCAGAAAAAGTGCTCAGCTCGCCGAGAAAATGCGATTTAAGCAATAAAATTAAAAATGCTTATAAAACATAAACCAAACGTTGGAGGTGGCCATTTCTTCATGCGCAGTGATAAACTCGGCACTCTAAAGCACCCGAGAGCGTTTTTTTCCATGCCAACCTAACCAGAGTGACGGGAGCGGCACAATTCAGAAAAAGTGCTCAGCTCGCCGAGAAAATGCGATTCAAGCAATAAAATTAAAAATGCTTATAAAACATAAACCAAACGTTGGAGGTGGCCATTTCTTCATGCGCAGTGATAAACTCGGCACTCTAAAGCACCCGAGAGCGTTTTTTTCCATGCCAACCTAACCAGAGTGACGGGAGCGGCACAATTCAGAAAAAGTGCTCAGCTCGCCGAGAAAATGCGATTTAAGCAATAAAATTAAAAATGCTTATAAAACATAAACCAAACGTTGGAGGTGGCCATTTCTTCATGCGCAGTGATAAACTCGGCACTCTAAAGCACCCGAGAGCGTTTTTTTCCATGCCAACCTAACCAGAGTGACGGGAGCGGCACAATTCAGAAAAAGTGCTCAGCTCGCCGAGAAAATGCGATTCAAGCAATAAAATTAAAAATGCTTATAAAACATAAACCAAACGTTGGAGGTGGCCATTTCTTCATGCGCAGTGATAAACTCGGCACTCTAAAGCACCCGAGAGCGTTTTTTTCCATGCCAACCTAACCAGAGTGACGGGAGCGGCACAATTCAGAAAAAGTGCTCAGCTCGCCGAGAAAATGCGATTTAGGAAATAAAATTAAAAATGCTTATAAAACATAAACCAAACGTTGGAGGTGGTCATTTCTTCATGCGCAGTGATAAACTCGGCACTCTAAAGCACCCGAGAGCGTTTTTTTCCATGCCAACCTAACCAGAGTGACGGGAGCGGCACAATTCAGAAAAAGTGCTCAGCTCGCCGAGAAAATGCGATTTAAGCAATAAAATTAAAAATGCTTATAAAACATAAACCAAACGTTGGAGGTGGTCTTTTCTTCATGCGCAGTGATAAACTCGGCACTCTAAAGCACCCGAGAGCGTTTTTTTCCATGCCAACCTAAACAGAGCGACGGGAGCGGCACAATTCAGAAAAAGTGCTCAGCTCGCCGAGAAAATGCGATTTAAGCAATAAAATTAAAAATGCTTATAAAACATAAACCAAACGTTGTAGATGGTCATTTCTTATTACGCAGTAATAAACTCGGCACTCTAAAGCACCCGAGAGCGTTTTTTTCCATGCCAACCTAACCAGAGTGACGGGAGCGGCACAATTCAGAAAAAGTGCTCAGCTCGCCGAGAAAATGCGATTTAAGCAATAAAATTAAAAATGCTTATAAAACATAAACCAAACGTTGGAGGTGGTCATTTCTTCATGCGCAGTGATAAACTCGGCACTCTAAAGCACCCGAGAGCGTTTTTTTCCATGCCAACCTAACCAGAGTGACGGGAGCGGCACAATTCAGAAAAAGTGCTCAGCTCGCCGAGAAAATGCGATTTAAGCAATAAAATTAAAAATGCTTATAAAACATAAACCAAACGTTGGAGGTGGTCATTTCTTCATGCGCAGTGATAAACTCGGCACTCTAAAGCACCCGAGAGCGTTTTTTTCCATGCCAACCTAACCAGAGTGACAGGAGCGGCACAATTCAGAAAAAGTGCTCAGCTCGCCGAGAAAATGCGATTTAAGCAATAAAATTAAAAATGCTTATAAAACATAAACCAAACGTTGGAGGTGGTCTTTTCTTCATGCGCAGTGATAAACTCGGCACTCTAAAGCACCCGAGAGCGTTTTTTTCCATGCCAACCTAAACAGAGTGACGGGAGCGGCACAATTCAGAAAAAGTGCTCAGCTCGCCGAGAAAATGCGATTTAAGCAATAAAATTAAAAATGCTTATAAAACATAAACCAAACGTTGTAGATGGTCATTTCTTATTACGCAGTAATAAACTCGGCACTCTAAAGCACCCGAGAGCGTTTTTTCCATGCCAACCTAACCAGAGTGACGGGAGCGGCACAATTCAGAAAAAAGTGCTCAGCTCGCCGAGAAAATGCGATTTAAGCAATAAAATTAAAAATGCTTATAAAACATAAACCAAACGTTGGAGGTGGTCATTTCTTCATGCGCAGTGATAAACTCGGCACTCTAAAGCACCCGAGAGCGTTTTATTCGATGCCAACCTAACCAGAGTGACGGGAGCGGCACAATTCAGAAAAAGCGCTCAGCTCGCCGAGAAAATGCGATTTAAGCAATAAAATTAAAAATGCTTATAAAACATAAACCAAACGTTGTAGATGGTCATTTCTTATTACGCAGTAATAAACTCGGCACTCTAAAGCACCCGAGAGCGTTTTTTTCCATGCCAACCTAACCAGAGTGACGGGAGCGGCACAATTCAGAAAAAGTGCTCAGCTCGCCGAGAAAATGCGATTTAGGAAATAAAATTAAAAATGCTTATAAAACATAAACCAAACGTTGGAGGTGGTCATTTCTTCATGCGCAGTGATAAACTCGGCACTCTAAAGCACCCGAGAGCGTTTTTTTCCATGCCAACCTAACCAGAGTGACGGGAGCGGCACAATTCAGAAAAAGTGCTCAGCTCGCCGAGAAAATGCGATTTAAGCAATAAAATTAAAAATGCTTATAAAACATAAACCAAACGTTGGAGGTGGCCATTTCTTCATGCGCAGTGATAAACTCGGCACTCTAAAGCACCCGAGAGCGTTTTTTTCCATGCCAACCTAACCAGAGTGACGGGAGCGGCACAATTCAGAAAAAGTGCTCAGCTCGCCGAGAAAATGCGATTTAAGCAATAAAATTAAAAATGCTTATAAAACATAAACCAAACGTTGGAGGTGGCCATTTCTTCATGCGCAGTGATAAACTCGGCACTCTAAAGCACCCGAGAGCGTTTTTTTCCATGCCAACCTAACCAGAGTGACGGGAGCGGCACAATTCAGAAAAAGTGCTCAGCTCGCCGAGAAAATGCGATTTAAGCAATAAAATTAAAAATGCTTATAAAACATAAACCAAACGTTGGAGGTGGTCATTTCTTCATGCGCAGTGATAAACTCGGCACTCTAAAGCACCCGAGAGCGTTTTTTTCCATGCCAACCTAACCAGAGTGACGGGAGCGGCACAATTCAGAAAAAGTGCTCAGCTCGCCGAGAAAATGCGATTTAAGCAATAAAATTAAAAATGCTTATAAAACATAAACCAAACGTTGGAGGTGGCCATTTCTTCATGCGCAGTGATAAACTCGGCACTCTAAAGCACCCGAGAGCGTTTTTTTCGATGCCAACCTAACCAGAGTGACGGGAGCGGCACAATTCAGAAAAAGTGCTCAGCTCGCCAAGAAAATGCGATTTAAGCAATAAAATTAAAAATGCTTATAAAACATAAACCAAACGTTGGAGGTGGCCATTTCTTCATGCGCAGTGATAAACTCGGCACTCTAAAGCACCCGAGAGCGTTTTTTTCCATGCCTAACCAGAGTGACGGGAGCGGCACAATTCAGAAAAAGTGCTCAGCTCGCCGAGAAAATGCGATTTAAGCAATAAAATTAAAAATGCTTATAAAACATAAACCAAACGTTGGAGGTGGTCATTTCTTCATGCGCAGTGATAAACTCGGCACTCTAAAGCACCCGAGAGCGTTTTTTTCCATGCCAACCTAACCAGAGTGACAGGAGCGGCACAATTCAGAAAAAGTGCTCAGCTCGCCGAGAAAATGCGATTTAAGCAATAAAATTAAAAATGCTTATAAAACATAAACCAAACGTTGGAGGTGGTCTTTTCTTCATGCGCAGTGATAAACTCGGCACTCTAAAGCACCCGAGAGCGTTTTTTTCCATGCCAACCTAAACAGAGTGACGGGAGCGGCACAATTCAGAAAAAGTGCTCAGCTCGCCGAGAAAATGCGATTTAAGCAATAAAATTAAAAATGCTTATAAAACATAAACCAAACGTTGTAGATGGTCATTTCTTATTACGCAGTAATAAACTCGGCACTCTAAAGCACCCGAGAGCGTTTTTTTCCATGCCAACCTAACCAGAGTGACGGGAGCGGCACAATTCAGAAAAAGTGCTCAGCTCGCCGAGAAAATGCGATTTAAGCAATAAAATTAAAAATGCTTATAAAACATAAACCAAACGTTGGAGGTGGTCATTTCTTCATGCACAGTGATAAACTCGGCACTCTAAAGCACCCGAGAGCGTTTTTTTCCATGCCAACCTAACCAGAGTGACGGGAGCGGCACAATTCAGAAAAAGTGCTCAGCTCGCCGAGAAAATGCGATTTAAGCAATAAAATTAAAAATGCTTATAAAACATAAACCAAACGTTGGAGGTGGTCATTTCTTCATGCGCAGTGATAAACTCGGCACTCTAAAGCACCCGAGAGCGTTTTTTTCCATGCCAACCTAACCAGAGTGACAGGAGCGGCACAATTCAGAAAAAGTGCTCAGCTCGCCGAGAAAATGCGATTTAAGCAATAAAATTAAAAATGCTTATAAAACATAAACCAAACGTTGGAGGTGGTCTTTTCTTCATGCGCAGTGATAAACTCGGCACTCTAAAGCACCCGAGAGCGTTTTTTTCCATGCCAACCTAAACAGAGTGACGGGAGCGGCACAATTCAGAAAAAGTGCTCAGCTCGCCGAGAAATTGCGATTTAAGCAATAAAATTAAAAATGCTTATAAAACATAAACCAAACGTTGTAGATGGTCATTTCTTATTACGCAGTAATAAACTCGGCACTCTAAAGCACCCGAGAGCGTTTTTTTCCATGCCAACCTAACCAGAGTGACGGGAGCGGCACAATTCAGAAAAAGTGCTCAGCTCGCCGAGAAAATGCGATTTAAGCAATAAAATTAAAAATGCTTATAAAACATAAACCAAACGTTGGAGGTGGTCATTTCTTCATGCACAGTGATAAACTCGGCACTCTAAAGCACCCGAGAGCGTTTTTTTCCATGCCAACCTAACCAGAGTGACGGGAGCGGCACAATTCAGAAAAAGTGCTCAGCTCGCCGAGAAAATGCGATTTAAGCAATAAAATTAAAAATGCTTATAAAACATAAACCAAACGTTGGAGGTGGTCATTTCTTCATGCGCAGTGATAAACTCGGCACTCTAAAGCACCCGAGAGCGTTTTTTTCGATGCCAACCTAACCAGAGTGACGGGAGCGGCACAATTCAGAAAAAGTGCTCAGCTCGCCGAGAAAATGCGATTTAAGCAATAAAATTAAAAATGCTTATAAAACATAAACCAAACGTTGGAGGTGGTCATTTCTTCATGCGCAGTGATAAACTCGGCACTCTAAAGCACCCGAGAGCGTTTTTTTCCATGCCAACCTAACCAGAGTGACGGGAGCGGCACAATTCAGAAAAAGTGCTCAGCTCGCCGAGAAAATGCGATTTAAGCAATAAAATTAAAAATGCTTATAAAACATAAACCAAACGTTGGAGGTGGCCATTTCTTCATGCGCAGTGATAAACTCGGCACTCTAAAGCACCCGAGAGCGTTTTTTTCCATGCCAACCTAACCAGAGTGACGGGAGCGGCACAATTCAGAAAAAGTGCTCAGCTCGCCGAGAAAATGCGATTCAAGCAATAAAATTAAAAATGCTTATAAAACATAAACCAAACGTTGGAGGTGGCCATTTCTTCATGCGCAGTGATAAACTCGGCACTCTAAAGCACCCGAGAGCGTTTTTTTCCATGCCAACCTAACCAGAGTGACGGGAGCGGCACAATTCAGAAAAAGTGCTCAGCTCGCCGAGAAAATGCGATTTAAGCAATAAAATTAAAAATGCTTATAAAACATAAACCAAACGTTGGAGGTGGTCATTTCTTCATGCGCAGTGATAAACTCGGCACTCTAAAGCACCCGAGAGCGTTTTTTTCGATGCCAACCTAACCAGAGTGACGGGAGCGGCACAATTCAGAAAAAGCGCTCAGCTCGCCGAGAAAATGCGATTTAAGCAATAAAATTAAAAATGCTTATAAAACATAAACCAAACGTTGGAGGTGGTCATTTCTTCATGCACAGTGATAAACTCGGCACTCTAAAGCACCCGAGAGCGTTTTTTTCGATGCCAACCTAACCAGAGTGACGGGAGCGGCACAATTCAGAAAAAGTGCTCAGCTCGCCGAGAAAATGCGATTTAAGCAATAAAATTAAAAATGCTTATAAAACATAAACCAAACGTTGGAGGTGGTCATTTCTTCATGCGCAGTGATAAACTCGGCACTCTAAAGCACCCGAGAGCGTTTTTTTCGATGCCAACCTAACCAGAGTGACGCGAGCGGCACAATTCAGAAAAAGCGCTCAGCTCGCCGAGAAAATGCGATTTAAGCAATAAAATTAAAAATGCTTATAAAACATAAACCAAACGTTGGAGGTGGTAATTTCTTCATGCGCAGTGATAAACTCGGCACTCTAAAGCACCCGAGAGCGTTTTTTTCGATGCCAACCTAACCAGAGTGACGGGAGCGGCACAATTCAGAAAAAGTGCTCAGCTCGCCGAGAAAATGCGATTTAAGCAATAAAATTAAAAATGCTTATAAAACATAAACCAAACGTTGGAGTTGGTCATTTCTTCATGCGCAGTGATAAACTCGGCACTCTAAAGCACCCGAGAGCGTTTTTTTCGATGCCAACCTAACCAGAGTGAAGGGAGCGGCACAATTCAGAAAAAGTGCTCAGCTCGCCGAGAAAATGCGATTTAAGCAATAAAATTAAAAATGCTTATAAAACATAAACCAAACGTTGGAGGTGGTCATTTCTTCATGCGCAGTGATAAACTCGGCACTCTAAAGCACCCAAGAGCGTTTTTTTCGATGCCAACCTAACCAGAGTGACGGGAGCGGCACAATTCAGAAAAAGCGCTCAGCTCGCCGAGAAAATGCGATTTAAGCAATAAAATTAAAAATGCTTATAAAACATAAACCAAACGTTGGAGGTGGTCATTTCTTCATGCACAGTGATAAACTCGGCACTCTAAAGCACCCGAGAGCGTTTTTTTCGATGCCAACCTAACCAGAGTGACGGGAGCGGCACAATTCAGAAAAAGTGCTCAGCTCGCCGAGAAAATGCGATTTAAGCAATAAAATTAAAAATGCTTATAAAACATAAACCAAACGTTGTAGATGGTCATTTCTTATTACGCAGTAATAAACTCGGCACTCTAAAGCACCCGAGAGCGTTTTTTTCGATGCCAACCTAACCAGAGTGACGGGAGCGGCACAATTCAGAAAAAGCGCTCAGCTCGCCGAGAAAATGCGATTTAAGCAATAAAATTAAAAATGCTTATAAAACATAAACCAAACGTTGGAGGTGGTCATTTCTTCATGCACAGTGATAAACTCGGCACTCTAAAGCACCCGAGAGCGTTTTTTTCGATGCCAACCTAACCAGAGTGACGGGAGCGGCACAATTCAGAAAAAGTGCTCAGCTCGCCGAGAAAATGCGATTTAAGCAATAAAATTAAAAATGCTTATAAAACATAAACCAAACGTTGTAAATTGTCATTTCTTATTACGCAGTAATAAACTCGGCACTCTAAAGCACCCGAGAGCGTTTTTTTCGATGCCAACCTAACCAGAGTGACGGGAGCGGCACAATTCAGAAAAAGCGCTCAGCTCGCCGAGAAAATGCGATTTAAGCAATAAAATTAAAAATGGTTGTACTAGGTTCATCTTGTTTTTTCTTTTTCAATTACTTCTCTGGTTCTTCTATATCAAACAAATTTGTTTTAGAAAGAAAGAAAAAACAAGATGAACCTAGTACAACTATTACGAAGAAGTTATGGAGAGAACTGCGTCAAAGAGTTTCGCCTCCTTGAAAAACTGACGAAAAAACGAGCTCGCTATAGGAACCACCTGAGGTTCAATCTACGCTGCCGAGATGAAGAAGTAACGCCGGCCAGCCTGACAATCAAGAACCCAATTCCGACCAGGAATGCGGAAAGGATTGTAAGGAGAGTGCGGATGGCTCTGGCCAAAGAAAGGATACGCTGCACAAACAACAAACTCAACAATATCAACGATGAACTACAGCGACGGACGGAACAATTCAAACACCGGTATGTCCTGGACAATGACACGGAAACAACACTACACGAACATTTCGATAATATACACGAACAGGAATTTGTCGCCACAAAAAACCGACACATCGGGAAATTGGACAGACTCATTGCACAAAAGAAGACACAACCGGATCACACACACATCAACGAAAAATGGATTCACAACATGTCACGCCATAAACTCACCCAGGCAGAACGCAGCATATTAGCAAAAGGACTCAACTACGCAATCACACCCAAAAACATACCCCACGATGATTTCATTTTAGCCACGGAGTTAGCATGCGAAAAAATACATAACCCAGGTCAAAAAGCAGCACTACGCAATGAAGTTGCAGGGATATTAAAAACGGCTAAATCACCACCCAGTAATATTACAAAACAGGAAGCAAACGCAATGATCACACTAGCGAAAAATAAAGACATTACAATCCTCCCGGCGGACAAAGGCAGAACAACAGTGATTATGGACACGGACACTTACGAAGAATCAATGCAACAGTTACTACAGGACGATACCTATGAAGTAATAAAAAAAGACCCAACAGAAGACAAGAAAAATAAACTCAAAGCATTACTCAAACCACTACTCATGGAAAATAAAATAGACAAACAGGCATACAATCACCTAATACCCACAGCAAACATCATCCCCAGAATCTATGGCACACCAAAAATCCATAAACCAGGTACACCTCTCCGCCCCATTGTAGACAGCATAGGGTCAGTCACATACAACCTTTCAAAAGCACTCATAGAAATAATAAAACCACTATTAGGACACACGGATCAACACTGCAAAAACTCAAGACAGCTTGCCACGGAACTCACACACATAAAAGTACAGAAAGATGAAATGCTCATATCACACGACGTCATTTCACTCTTCACAAAAACGCCCACACAACCTACCATACGCATAGTACATGACAGACTATCAACAGACAAGACACTCAAGAAACGGACAAATCTAACAGCACAAGACATCACCCAACTACTTCATTTCATCGCTACCTCCACATACTTTCAATACAGAAACACAATATACAGGCAAAAAGAGGGATTCCCCATGGGAGACCCACTTTCTGCCATCATGTGCAATTTTTTTATGGAAGATTTAGAACAGAAGGCACTCTTAACAGCCCCGGACACATACAAACCCACTCTATGGAAACGTTACGTCGACGACATTCTGGAAAAAGTAAAAACAGGACATACACAACACCTCACAGACCATCTCAACACCATAGACACCACGGGTAACATCAAATTCACCCATGAAGAGGAAACAGCTCGATCCATAGCCTTTTTAGACATTAACATACACCACACAGACAATGGTGACATAAGAACAAAAGTACACAGAAAACCCACACACACCGACCAATACCTCCTCTGGACATCAGAACATCCCACTATACACAAACTGTCAGTAGTCAGAACACTATACGAACGTACAACAACAATCACAGATCCGGACGACATAACACAGGAAGAAAAATACATACAACACGCACTCAAAAAATGTCAGTATCCACAATGGGCAATAACCAAAGGTGCAGAACAGGTAAAAAACAAAAAATACAAAACACAGGAGCAAAGAAAGAAACAAACAAGGAAACAGGAACCCAGCGGAATGGTGACGTTGCCGTATGTGAGAGGAATTACGGAACGCATCAAAAGAACCATGAAAAAATACAACATAAGCACACCTATCAAACCACATATAACACTCCGTCAGATACTGGTCCACCCAAAGGACAGAGTAAATCCGGAAAATAAATGCAATTCCATATACGAGATTCCATGCAAATCATGTAATAAATCATACATCGGGGAGACAGGGAGGAACTTCATCACAAGAAAAATGGAACACAAGAAGGAATGTGAGAAGGAGACAGCAACAAGACAAACAAGAGCAATAAAACTACAAGCAGAACAGGAACACTACAAGTCAGCCATCACCGACCACTGTAAAAGGGAAAACCACATCATGGACTGGGAGAAGGCCAGAGTCATCCGCACTGAAGAAAACAAACATCAGCGTTGGATCAGGGAGGCCATTGAGATCCGCAAGCGGGGCCCGAGGACCATCAACAGGGACGAGGGAGCATACATGCTCTCTACAACCTGGAACAGTGTTTTGGAGAGGTGAACTGACAGCAGAGGGCGTGACTCACCTGTCAAATCTGACAGGTGAGCCACGCCTTCATCCATCAGCTGATAAAGACGCGTCACAAACACATCAGTGACACTCTGATGAAGGCGGAAGATTCCGCCGAAACATGTCAGGTAAATGAACCTAAAACAAATTTGTTTGATATAGAAGAACCAGAGAAGTAAAATTAAAAATGCTTACAAAACATAAACCAAACGTTGGAGGTGGTCATTTCTTCATGCACAGTGATAAACTCGGCACTCTAAAGCACCCGAGAGCGTTTTTTTTCATGCCAACCTAACCAGAGTGACGGGAGCGGCACAATTCAGAAAAAGTGCTCAGCTCGCCGAGAAAATGCGATTTAAGCAATAAAATTAAAAATGCTTATAAAACATAAACCAAATATTGGAGGTGGTCATTTCTTCATGCGCAGTGATAAACTCGGCACTTTAAAGCACCCGAGAGCGTTTTTTTCGATGCCAACCTAACCAGAGTGACGGGAGCGGCACAATTCAGAAAAAGTGCTCAGCTCGCCGAGAAAATGCGATTTAAGCAATAAAATTAAAAATGCTTATAAAACATAAACCAAACGTTGGAGGTGGTCATTTCTTCATGCGCAGTGATAAACTCGGCACTCTAAAGCACCCGAGAGCGTTTTTTTCCATGCCAACCTAACCAGAGTGACGGGAGCGGCACAATTCAGAAAAAGTGCTCAGCTCGCCGAGAAAATGCGATTTAAGCAATAAAATTAAAAATGCTTATAAAACATAAACCAAACGTTGGAGGTGGCCATTTCTTCATGCGCAGTGATAAACTCGGCACTCTAAAGCACCCGAGAGCGTTTTTTTCCATGCCAACCTAACCAGAGTGACGGGAGCGGCACAATTCAGAAAAAGTGCTCAGCTCGCCGAGAAAATGCGATTCAAGCAATAAAATTAAAAATGCTTATAAAACATAAACCAAACGTTGGAGGTGGCCATTTCTTCATGCGCAGTGATAAACTCGGCACTCTAAAGCACCCGAGAGCGTTTTTTTCCATGCCAACCTAACCAGAGTGACGGGAGCGGCACAATTCAGAAAAAGTGCTCAGCTCGCCGAGAAAATGCGATTTAAGCAATAAAATTAAAAATGCTTATAAAACATAAACCAAACGTTGGAGGTGGTCATTTCTTCATGCACAGTGATAAACTCGGCACTCTAAAGCACCCGAGAGCGTTTTTTTCCATGCCAACCTAACCAGAGTGACAGGAGCGGCACAATTCAGAAAAAGTGCTCAGCTCGCCGAGAAAATGCGATTTAAGCAATAAAATTAAAAATGCTTATAAAACATAAACCAAACGTTGGAGGTGGTCTTTTCTTCATGCGCAGTGATAAACTCGGCACTCTAAAGCACCCGAGAGTGTTTTTTTCCATGCCAACCTAAACAGAGTGACGGGAGCGGCACAATTCAGAAAAAGTGCTCAGCTCGCCGAGAAAATGCGATTTAAGCAATAAAATTAAAAATGCTTATAAAACATAAACCAAACGTTGTAGATGGTCATTTCTTATTACGCAGTAATAAACTCGGCACTCTAAAGCACCCGAGAGCGTTTTTTTCCATGCCAACCTAACCAGAGTGACGGGAGCGGCACAATTCAGAAAAAGTGCTCAGCTCGCCGAGAAAATGCGATTTAAGCAATAAAATTAAAAATGCTTATAAAACATAAACCAAACGTTGGAGGTGGTCATTTCTTCATGCGCAGTGATAAACTCGGCACTCTAAAGCACCCGAGAGCGTTTTTTTCCATGCCAACCTAACCAGAGTGACGGGAGCGGCACAATTCAGAAAAAGTGCTCAGCTCGCCGAGAAAATGCGATTTAAGCAATAAAATTAAAAATGCTTATAAAACATAAACCAAACGTTGGAGGTGGTCATTTCTTCATGCGCAGTGATAAACTCGGCACTCTAAAGCACCCGAGAGCGTTTTTTTCCATGCCAACCTAACCAGAGTGACAGGAGCGGCACAATTCAGAAAAAGTGCTCAGCTCGCCGAGAAAATGCGATTTAAGCAATAAAATTAAAAATGCTTATAAAACATAAACCAAACGTTGGAGGTGGTCTTTTCTTCATGCGCAGTGATAAACTCGGCACTCTAAAGCACCCGAGAGCGTTTTTTTCCATGCCAACCTAAACAGAGTGACGGGAGCGGCACAATTCAGAAAAAGTGCTCAGCTCGCCGAGAAAATGCGATTTAAGCAATAAAATTAAAAATGCTTATAAAACATAAACCAAACGTTGTAGATGGTCATTTCTTATTACGCAGTAATAAACTCGGCACTCTAAAGCACCCGAGAGCGTTTTTTTCCATGCCAACCTAACCAGAGTGACGGGAGCGGCACAATTCAGAAAAAGTGCTCAGCTCGCCGAGAAAATGCGATTTAAGCAATAAAATTAAAAATGCTTATAAAACATAAACCAAACGTTGGAGGTGGTCATTTCTTCATGCGCAGTGATAAACTCGGCACTCTAAAGCACCCGAGAGCGTTTTTTTCGATGCCAACCTAACCAGAGTGACGGGAGCGGCACAATTCAGAAAAAGTGCTCAGCTCGCCGAGAAAATGCGATTTAAGCAATAAAATTAAAAATGCTTATAAAACATAAACCAAACGTTGGAGGTGGCCATTTCTTCATGCGCAGTGATAAACTCGGCACTCTAAAGCACCCGAGAGCGTTTTTTTCCATGCCAACCTAACCAGAGTGACGGGAGCGGCACAATTCAGAAAAAGTGCTCAGCTCGCCGAGAAAATGCGATTTAAGCAATAAAATTAAAAATGCTTATAAAACATAAACCAAACGTTGGAGGTGGTCATTTCTTCATGCGCAGTGATAAACTCGGCACTCTAAAGCACCCGAGAGCGTTTTTTTCGATGCCAACCTAACCAGAGTGACGGGAGCGGCACAATTCAGAAAAAGTGCTCAGCTCGCCGAGAAAATGCGATTTAAGCAATAAAATTAAAAACGCTTATAAAACATAAACCAAACGTTGTAGATGGTCATTTCTTATTACGCAGTAATAAACTCGGCACTCTAAAGCACCCGAGAGCGTTTTTTTCCATGCCAACCTAACCAGAGTGACGGGAGCGGCACAATTCAGAAAAAGTGCTCAGCTCGCCGAGAAAATGCGATTTAAGCAATACAATTAAAAATGCTTATAAAACATAAACCAAACGTTGGAGGTGGTCATTTCTTCATGTGCAGTGATAAACTCGGCACTCTAAAGCACCCGAGAGCGTTTTTTTCCATGCCAACCTAACCAGAGTGACGGGAGCGGCACAATTCAGAAAAAGTGCTCAGCTCGCCGAGAAAATGCGATTTAAGCAATAAAATTAAAAATGCTTATAAAACATAAACCAAACGTTGGAGGTGGTCATTTCTTCATGCACAGTGATAAACTCGGCACTCTAAAGCACCCGAGAGCGTTTTTTTCCATGCCAACCTAACCAGAGTGACGGGAGCGGCACAATTCAGAAAAAGCGCTCAGCTCGCCGAGAAAATGCGATTTAAGCAATAAAATTAAAAATGCTTATAAAACATAAACCAAACGTTGGAGGTGGTCATTTCTTCATGCACAGTGATAAACTCGGCACTCTAAAGCACCCGAGAGCGTTTTTTTCGGTACCAACCTAACCAGAGTGACGGGAGCGGCACAATTCAGAAAAAGTGCTCAGCTCGCCGAGAAAATGCGATTTAAGCAATAAAATTAAAAATGCTTATAAAACATAAACCAAACGTTGGAGGTGGTCATTTCTTCATGCGCAGTGATAAACTCGGCACTCTAAAGCACCCGAGAGCGTTTTTTTCGATGCCAACCTAACCAGAGTGACGGGAGCGGCACAATTCAGAAAAAGTGCTCAGCTCGCCGAGAAAATGCAATTTAAGCAATAAAATTTAAAATGCTTATAAAACATAAACCAAACGTTGTAGATGGTCATTTCTTATTACGCAGTAATAAACTCGGCACTCTAAAGCACCCGAGAGCGTTTTTTTCCATGCCAACCTAACCAGAGTGACGGGAGCGGCACAATTCAGAAAAAGTGCTCAGCTCGCCGAGAAAATGCGATTTAAGCAATAAAATTAAAAATGCTTATAAAACATAAACCAAACGTTGGAGGTGGTCATTTCTTCATGCGCAGTGATAAACTCGGCACTCTAAAGCACCCGAGAGCGTTTTTTTCCATGCCAACCTAACCAGAGTGACGGGAGCGGCACAATTCAGAAAAAGTGCTCAGCTCGCCGAGAAAATGCGATTTAAGCAATAAAATTAAAAATGCTTATAAAACATAAACCAAACGTTGGAGGTGGTCATTTCTTCATGCGCAGTGATAAACTCGGCACTCTAAAGCACCCGAGAGCGTTTTATTTGATGCCAACCTAACCAGAGTTACGGGAGCGGCACAATTCAGAAAAAGTGCTCAGCTCGCCGAGAAAATGCGATTTAAGCAATAAAATTAAAAATGCTTATAAAACATAAACCAAACGTTGGAGGTGGTCATTTCTTCATGCGCAGTGATAAACTCGGCACTCTAAAGCACCCGAGAGCGTTTTTTTCGATGCCAACCTAACCAGAGTGACGGGAGCGGCACAATTCTGAAAAAGCGCTCAGCTCGCCGAGAAAATGCGATTTAAGCAATAAAATTAAAAATGCTTATAAAACATAAACCAAACGTTGGAGGTGGTCATTTCTTCATGCGCGGTGATAAACTCGGCACTCTAAAGCACCCGAGAGCGTTTTTTTCGATGCCAACCTAACCAGAGTGACGGGAGCGGCACAATTCAGAAAAAGTGCTCAGCTCGCCGAGAAAATGCGATTTAAGCAATAAAATTAAAAATGCTTATAAAACATAAACCAAACGTTGGAGGTGGTCATTTCTTCATGCGCAGTGATAAACTCGGCACTCTAAAGCACCCGAGAGCGTTTTTTTCGATGCCAACCTAACCAGAGTGACGGGAGCGGCACAATTCAGAAAAAGTGCTCAGCTCGCCGAGAAAATGCGATTTAAGCAATAAAATTAAAAATGCTTATAAAACATAAACCAAACGTTGGAGGTGGTCATTTCTTCATGCGCAGTGATAAACTCGGCACTCTAAAGCACCCGAGAGCGTTTTTTTCGATGCCAACCTAACCAGAGTGACGGGAGCGGCACAATTCAGAAAAAGCGCTCGGCTCGCCGAGAAAATGCGATTTAAGCAATAAAATTAAAAATGCTTATAAAACATAAACCAAACGTTGGAGGTGGTCATTTCTTCATGCGCAGTGATAAACTCGGCACTCTAAAGCACCCGAGAGCGTTTTTTTCGATGCCAACCTAACCAGAGTGACGGGAGCGGCACAATTCAGAAAAAGCGCTCAGCTCGCCGAGAAAATGCGATTTAAGCAATAAAATTAAAAATGCTTATAAAACATAAACCAAACGTTGGAGGTGGTCATTTCTTCATGCGCAGTGATAAATTCGGCACTCTAAAGCACCCGAGAGCGTTTTTTTCGATGCCAACCTAACCAGAGTGACGGGAGCGGCACAATTCAGAAAAAGTGCTCAGCTCGCCGAGAAAATGCGATTTAAGCAATAAAATTAAAAATGCTTATAAAACATAAACCAAACGTTGGAGGTGGTCATTTCTTCATGCGCAGTGATAAACTCGGCACTCTAAAGCACCCGAGAGCGTTTTTTTCGATGCCAACCTAACCAGAGTGACGGGAGCGGCACAATTTAGAAAAAGTGCTCAGCTCGCCGAGAAAATGCGATTTAAGCAATAAAATTAAAAATGCTTATAAAACATAAACCAAACATTGGAGTTGGTCATTTCTTCATGCGCAGTGATAAACTCGGCACTCTAAAGCACCCGAGAGCGTTTTTTTCGATGCCAACCTAACCAGAGTGACGGGAGCGGCACAATTCAGAAAAAGTGCTCAGCTCGCCGAGAAAATGCGATTTAAGCAATAAAATTAAAAATGCTTATAAAACATAAACCAAACGTTGGAGGTGGTCATTTCTTCATGCGCAGTGATAAACTCGGCACTCTAAAGCACCCAAGAGCGTTTTTTTCGATGCCAACCTAACCAGAGTGACGGGAGCGGCACAATTCAGAAAAAGCGCTCAGCTCGCCGAGAAAATGCGATTTAAGCAATAAAATTAAAAATGCTTATAAAACATAAACCAAACGTTGGAGGTGGTCATTTCTTCATGCACAGTGATAAACTCGGCACTCTAAAGCACCCGAGAGCGTTTTTTTCGATGCCAACCTAACCAGAGTGACGGGAGCGGCACAATTCAGAAAAAGTGCTCAGCTCGCCGAGAAAATGCGATTTAAGCAATAAAATTAAAAATGCTTATAAAACATAAACCAAACGTTGTAGATGGTCATTTCTTATTACGCAGTAATAAACTCGGCACTCTAAAGCACCCGAGAGCGTTTTTTTCGATGCCAACCTAACCAGAGTGACGGGAGCGGCACAATTCAGAAAAAGCGCTCAGCTCGCCGAGAAAATGCGATTTAAGCAATAAAATTAAAAATGCTTATAAAACATAAACCAAACGTTGGAGGTGGTCATTTCTTCATGCACAGTGATAAACTCGGCACTCTAAAGCACCCGAGAGCGTTTTTTTCGATGCCAACCTAACCAGAGTGACGGGAGCGGCACAATTCAGAAAAAGTGCTCAGCTCGCCGAGAAAATGCGATTTAAGCAATAAAATTAAAAATGCTTACAAAACATAAACCAAACGTTGTAAATGGTCATTTCTTATTACGCAGTAATAAACTCGGCACTCTAAAGCACCCGAGAGCGTTTTTTTCGATGCCAACCTAACCAGAGTGACGGGAGCGGCACAATACAGAAAAAGCGCTCAGCTCGCCGAGAAAATGCGATTTAAGCAATAAAATTAAAAATGCTTATAAAACATAAACCAAACGTTGGAGGTGGTCATTTCTTCATGCGCAGTGATAAACTCGGCACTCTAAAGCACCCGAGAGCGTTTTTTTCGATGCCAACCTAACCAGAGTGACGGGAGCGGCACAATTCAGAAAAAGTGCTCAGCTCGCCGAGAAAATGCGATTTAAGCAATAAAATTAAAAATGCTTATAAAACATAAACCAAACGTTGTAGATGGTCATTTCTTATTACGCAGTGATAAACTCGGCACTCTAAAGCACCCGAGAGCGATTTTTTCCATGCCAACCTAACCAGAGTGACGGGAGCGGCACAATTCAGAAAAAGTGCTCAGCTCGCCGAGAAAATGCGATTTAAGCAATAAAATTAAAAATGCTTATAAAACATAAACCAAACGTTGGAGGTGGTCATTTCTTCATGCGCAGTGATAAACTCGGCACTCTAAAGCACCCGAGAGCGTTTTTTTCGATGCCAACCTAACCAGAGTGACGGGAGCGGCACAATTCAGAAAAAGTGCTCAGCTCGCCGAGAAAATGCGATTTAAGCAATAAAATTAAAAATGCTTATAAAACATAAACCAAACGTTGGAGGTGGCCATTTCTTCATGCGCAGTGATAAACTCGGCACTCTAAAGCACCCGAGAGCGTTTTTTTCCATGCCAACCTAACCAGAGTGACGGGAGCGGCACAATTCAGAAAAAGTGCTCAGCTCGCCGAGAAAATGCGATTTAAGCAATAAAATTAAAAATGCTTATAAAACATAAACCAAACGTTGGAGGTGGTCATTTCTTCATGCGCAGTGATAAACTCGGCACTCTAAAGCACCCGAGAGCGTTTTTTTCCATGCCAACCTAACCAGAGTGACGGGAGCGGCACAATTCAGAAAAAGTGCTCAGCTCGCCGAGAAAATGCGATTTAAGCAATAAAATTAAAAATGCTTATAAAACATAAACCAAACGTTGGAGGTGGCCATTTCTTCATGCGCAGTGATAAACTCGGCACTCTAAAGCACCCGAGAGCGTTTTTTTCGATGCCAACCTAACCAGAGTGACGGGAGCGGCACAATTCAGAAAAAGTGCTCAGCTCGCCAAGAAAATGCGATTTAAGCAATAAAATTAAAAATGCTTATAAAACATAAACCAAACGTTGGAGGTGGCCATTTCTTCATGCGCAGTGATAAACTCGGCACTCTAAAGCACCCGAGAGCGTTTTTTTCCATGCCTAACCAGAGTGACGGGAGCGGCACAATTCAGAAAAAGTGCTCAGCTCGCCGAGAAAATGCGATTTAAGCAATAAAATTAAAAATGCTTATAAAACATAAACCAAACGTTGGAGGTGGTCATTTCTTCATGCGCAGTGATAAACTCGGCACTCTAAAGCACCCGAGAGCGTTTTTTTCCATGCCAACCTAACCAGAGTGACAGGAGCGGCACAATTCAGAAAAAGTGCTCAGCTCGCCGAGAAAATGCGATTTAAGCAATAAAATTAAAAATGCTTATAAAACATAAACCAAACGTTGGAGGTGGTCTTTTCTTCATGCGCAGTGATAAACTCGGCACTCTAAAGCACCCGAGAGCGTTTTTTTCCATGCCAACCTAAACAGAGTGACGGGAGCGGCACAATTCAGAAAAAGTGCTCAGCTCGCCGAGAAAATGCGATTTAAGCAATAAAATTAAAAATGCTTATAAAACATAAACCAAACGTTGTAGATGGTAATTTCTTATTACGCAGTAATAAACTCGGCACTCTAAAGCACCCGAGAGCGTTTTTTTCCATGCCAACCTAACCAGAGTGACGGGAGCGGCACAATTCAGAAAAAGTGCTCAGCTCGCCGAGAAAATGCGATTTAAGCAATAAAATTAAAAATGCTTATAAAACATAAACCAAACGTTGGAGGTGGTCATTTCTTCATGCACAGTGATAAACTCGGCACTCTAAAGCACCCGAGAGCGTTTTTTTCCATGCCAACCTAACCAGAGTGACGGGAGCGGCACAATTCAGAAAAAGTGCTCAGCTCGCCGAGAAAATGCGATTTAAGCAATAAAATTAAAAATGCTTATAAAACATAAACCAAACGTTGGAGGTGGTCATTTCTTCATGCGCAGTGATAAACTCGGCACTCTAAAGCACCCGAGAGCGTTTTTTTCCATGCCAACCTAACCAGAGTGACAGGAGCGGCACAATTCAGAAAAAGTGCTCAGCTCGCCGAGAAAATGCGATTTAAGCAATAAAATTAAAAATGCTTATAAAACATAAACCAAACGTTGGAGGTGGTCTTTTCTTCATGCGCAGTGATAAACTCGGCACTCTAAAGCACCCGAGAGCGTTTTTTTCCATGCCAACCTAAACAGAGTGACGGGAGCGGCACAATTCAGAAAAAGTGCTCAGCTCGCCGAGAAAATGCGATTTAAGCAATAAAATTAAAAATGCTTATAAAACATAAACCAAACGTTGTAGATGGTCATTTCTTATTACGCAGTAATAAACTCGGCACTCTAAAGCACCCGAGAGCGTTTTTTTCCATGCCAACCTAACCAGAGTGACGGGAGCGGCACAATTCAGAAAAAGTGCTCAGCTCGCCGAGAAAATGCGATTTAAGCAATAAAATTAAAAATGCTTATAAAACATAAACCAAACGTTGGAGGTGGTCATTTCTTCATGCACAGTGATAAACTCGGCACTCTAAAGCACCCGAGAGCGTTTTTTTCCATGCCAACCTAACCAGAGTGACGGGAGCGGCACAATTCAGAAAAAGTGCTCAGCTCGCCGAGAAAATGCGATTTAAGCAATAAAATTAAAAATGCTTATAAAACATAAACCAAACGTTGGAGGTGGTCATTTCTTCATGCGCAGTGATAAACTCGGCACTCTAAAGCACCCGAGAGCGTTTTTTTCGATGCCAACCTAACCAGAGTGACGGGAGCGGCACAATTCAGAAAAAGTGCTCAGCTCGCCGAGAAAATGCGATTTAAGCAATAAAATTAAAAATGCTTATAAAACATAAACCAAACGTTGGAGGTGGTCATTTCTTCATGCGCAGTGATAAACTCGGCACTCTAAAGCACCCGAGAGCGTTTTTTTCCATGCCAACCTAACCAGAGTGACGGGAGCGGCACAATTCAGAAAAAGTGCTCAGCTCGCCGAGAAAATGCGATTTAAGCAATAAAATTAAAAATGCTTATAAAACATAAACCAAACGTTGGAGGTGGCCATTTCTTCATGCGCAGTGATAAACTCGGCACTCTAAAGCACCCGAGAGCGTTTTTTTCCATGCCAACCTAACCAGAGTGACGGGAGCGGCACAATTCAGAAAAAGTGCTCAGCTCGCCGAGAAAATGCGATTCAAGCAATAAAATTAAAAATGCTTATAAAACATAAACCAAACGTTGGAGGTGGCCATTTCTTCATGCGCAGTGATAAACTCGGCACTCTAAAGCACCCGAGAGCGTTTTTTTCCATGCCAACCTAACCAGAGTGACGGGAGCGGCACAATTCAGAAAAAGTGCTCAGCTCGCCGAGAAAATGCGATTTAAGCAATAAAATTAAAAATGCTTATAAAACATAAACCAAACGTTGGAGGTGGTCATTTCTTCATGCGCAGTGATAAACTCGGCACTCTAAAGCACCCGAGAGCGTTTTTTTCGATGCCAACCTAACCAGAGTGACGGGAGCGGCACAATTCAGAAAAAGCGCTCAGCTCGCCGAGAAAATGCGATTTAAGCAATAAAATTAAAAATGCTTATAAAACATAAACCAAACGTTGGAGGTGGTCATTTCTTCATGCACAGTGATAAACTCGGCACTCTAAAGCACCCGAGAGCGTTTTTTTCGATGCCAACCTAACCAGAGTGACGGGAGCGGCACAATTCAGAAAAAGTGCTCAGCTCGCCGAGAAAATGCGATTTAAGCAATAAAATTAAAAATGCTTATAAAACATAAACCAAACGTTGGAGGTGGTCATTTCTTCATGCGCAGTGATAAACTCGGCACTCTAAAGCACCCGAGAGCGTTTTTTTCGATGCCAACCTAACCAGAGTGACGCGAGCGGCACAATTCAGAAAAAGCGCTCAGCTCGCCGAGAAAATGCGATTTAAGCAATAAAATTAAAAATGCTTATAAAACATAAACCAAACGTTGGAGGTGGTCATTTCTTCATGCACAGTGATAAACTCGGCACTCTAAAGCACCCGAGAGCGTTTTTTTCCATGCCAACCTAACCAGAGTGACGGGAGCGGCACAATTCAGAAAAAGTGCTCAGCTCGCCGAGAAAATGCGATTTAAGCAATAAAATTAAAAATGCTTATAAAACATAAACCAAACGTTGGAGGTGGTCTTTTCTTCATGCGCAGTGATAAACTCGGCACTCTAAAGCACCCGAGAGTGTTTTTTTCCATGCCAACCTAAACAGAGTGACGGGAGCGGCACAATTCAGAAAAAGTGCTCAGCTCGCCGAGAAAATGCGATTTAAGCAATAAAATTAAAAATGCTTATAAAACATAAACCAAACGTTGGAGGTGGTCATTTCTTCATGCGCAGTGATAAACTCGGCACTCTAAAGCACCCGAGAGCGTTTTTTTCGATGCCAACCTAACCAGAGTGACGGGAGCGGCACAATTCAGAAAAAGTGCTCAGCTCGCCGAGAAAATGCAATTTAAGCAATAAAATTTAAAATGCTTATAAAACATAAACCAAACGTTGTAGATGGTCATTTCTTATTACGCAGTAATAAACTCGGCACTCTAAAGCACCCGAGAGCGTTTTTTTCCATGCCAACCTAACCAGAGTGACGGGAGCGGCACAATTCAGAAAAAGTGCTCAGCTCGCCGAGAAAATGCGATTTAAGCAATAAAATTAAAAATGCTTATAAAACATAAACCAAACGTTGGAGGTGGTCATTTCTTCATGCGCAGTGATAAACTCGGCACTCTAAAGCACCCGAGAGCGTTTTTTTCCATGCCAACCTAACCAGAGTGACGGGAGCGGCACAATTCAGAAAAAGTGCTCAGCTCGCCGAGAAAATGCGATTTAAGCAATAAAATTAAAAATGCTTATAAAACATAAACCAAACGTTGGAGTTGGTCATTTCTTCATGCGCAGTGATAAACTCGGCACTCTAAAGCACCCGAGAGCGTTTTTTTTCGATCCCAACCTAACCAGAGTGACGGGAGCGGCACAATTCAGAAAAAGTGCTCAGCTCGCCGAGAAAATGCGATTTAAGCAATAAAATTAAAAATGCTTATAAAACATAAACCAAACGTTGGAGGTGGTCATTTCTTCATGCGCAGTGATAAACTCGGCACTCTAAAGCACCCGAGAGCGTTTTTTTCGATGCCAACCTAACCAGAGTGACGGGAGCGGCACAATTCAGAAAAAGTGCTCAGCTCGCCGAGAAAATGCGATTTAAGCAATAAAATTAAAAATGCTTATAAAACATAAACCAAACGTTGGAGGTGGTCATTTCTTCATGCGCAGTGATAAACTCGGCACTCTAAAGCACCCGAGAGCGTTTTTTTCGATGCCAACCTAACCAGAGTGACGGGAGCGGCACAATTCAGAAAAAGTGCTCAGCTCGCCGAGAAAATGCGATTTAAGCAATAAAATTTAAAATGCTTATAAAACATAAACCAAACGTTGTAGATGGTCATTTCTTATTACGCAGTAATAAACTCGGCACTCTAAAGCACCCGAGAGCGTTTTTTTCCATGCCAACCTAACCAGAGTGACGGGAGCGGCACAATTCAGAAAAAGTGCTCAGCTCGCCGAGAAAATGCGATTTAAGCAATAAAATTAAAAATGCTTATAAAACATAAACCAAACGTTGGAGGTGGTCATTTCTTCATGCGCATTGATAAACTCGGCACTCTAAAGCACCCAAGAGCGTTTTTTTCGATGCCAACCTAACCAGAGTGACGGGAGCGGCACAATTCAGAAAAAGCGCTCAGCTCGCCGAGAAAATGCGATTTAAGCAATAAAATTAAAAATGCTTATAAAACATAAACCAAACGTTGGAGGTGGTCATTTCTTCATGCGCGGTGATAAACTCGGCACTCTAAAGCACCCGAGAGCGTTTTTTTCGATGCCAACCTAACCAGAGTGACGGGAGCGGCACAATTCAGAAAAAGTGCTCAGCTCGCCGAGAAAATGCGATTTAAGCAATAAAATTAAAAATGCTTATAAAACATAAACCAAACGTTGGAGGTGGTCATTTCTTCATGCGCAGTGATAAACTCGGCACTCTAAAGCACCCGAGAGCGTTTTTTTCGATGCCAACCTAACCAGAGTGACGGGAGCGGCACAATTCAGAAAAAGTGCTCAGCTCGCCGAGAAAATGCGATTTAAGCAATAAAATTAAAAATGCTTATAAAACATAAACCAAACGTTGGAGGTGGTCATTTCTTCATGCGCAGTGATAAACTCGGCACTCTAAAGCACCCGAGAGCGTTTTTTTCGATGCCAACCTAACCAGAGTGACGGGAGCGGCACAATTCAGAAAAAGCGCTCAGCTCGCCGAGAAAATGCGATTTAAGCAATAAAATTAAAAATGCTTATAAAACATAAACCAAACGTTGGAGGTTGTCATTTCTTCATGCGCAGTGATAAACTCGGCACTCTAAAGCACCCGAGAGCGTTTTTTTCCATGCCAACCTAACCAGAGTGACGGGAGCGGCACAATTCAGAAAAAGTGCTCAGCTCGCCGAGAAAAGGCGATTTAAGCAATAAAATTAAAAATGCTTATAAAACATAAACCAAACGTTGGAGGTGGTCATTTCTTCATGCGCAGTGATAAACTCGGCACTCTAAAGCACCCGAGAGCGTTTTTTTCCATGCCAACCTAACCAGAGTGACGGGAGCGGCACAATTCAGAAAAAGTGCTCAGCTCGCCGAGAAAATGCGATTTAAGCAATAAAATTAAAAATGCTTATAAAACATAAACCAAACGTTGGAGGTGGCCATTTCTTCATGCGCAGTGATAAACTCGGCACTCTAAAGCACCCGAGAGCGTTTTTTTCCATGCCAACCTAACCAGAGTGACGGGAGCGGCACAATTCAGAAAAAGTGCTCAGCTCGCCGAGAAAATGCGATTTAAGCAACTAAATTAAAAATGCTTATAAAACATAAACCAAACGTTGGAGGTGGCCATTTCTTCATGCGCAGTGATAAACTCGGCACTCTAAAGCACCCGAGAGCGTTTTTTTCCATGCCAACCTAACCAGAGTGACGGGAGCGGCACAATTCAGAAAAAGTGCTCAGCTCGCCGAGAAAATGCGATTTAAGCAATAAAATTAAAAATGCTTATAAAACATAAACCAAACGTTGGAGGTGGTCATTTCTTCATGCGCAGTGATAAACTCGGCACTCTAAAGCACCCGAGAGCGTTTTTTTCCATGCCAACCTAACCAGAGTGGCAGGAGCGGCACAATTCAGAAAAAGTGCTCAGCTCGCCGAGAAAATGCGATTTAAGCAATAAAATTAAAAATGCTTATAAAACATAAACCAAACGTTGGAGGTGGTCTTTTCTTCATGCGCAGTGATAAACTCGGCACTCTAAAGCACCCGAGAGCGTTTTTTTCCATGCCAACCTAAACAGAGTGACGGGAGCGGCACAATTCAGAAAAAGTGCTCAGCTCGCCGAGAAAATGCGATTTAAGCAATAAAATTAAAAATGCTTATAAAACATAAACCAAACGTTGTAGATGGTCATTTCTTATTACGCAGTAATAAACTCGGCACTCTAAAGCACCCGAGAGCGTTTTTTTCCATGCCAACCTAACCAGAGTGACGGGAGCGGCACAATTCAGAAAAAGTGCTCAGCTCGCCGAGAAAATGCGATTTAAGCAATAAAATTAAAAATGCTTATAAAACATAAACCAAACGTTGGAGGTGGTCATTTCTTCATGCGCAGTGATAAACTCGGCACTCTAAAGCACCCGAGAGCGTTTTTTTCGATGCCAACCTAACCAGAGTGACGGGAGCGGCACAATTCAGAAAAAGTGCTCAGCTCGCCGAGAAAATGCGATTTAAGCAATAAAATTAAAAATGCTTATAAAACATAAACCAAACGTTGGAGGTGGCCATTTCTTCATGCGCAGTGATAAACTCGGCACTCTAAAGCACCCGAGAGCGTTTTTTTCCATGCCAACCTAACCAGAGTGACGGGAGCGGCACAATTCAGAAAAAGTGCTCAGCTCGCCGAGAAAATGCGATTTAAGCAATAAAATTAAAAATGCTTATAAAACATAAACCAAACGTTGGAGGTGGTCATTTCTTCATGCGCAGTGATAAACTCGGCACTCTAAAGCACCCGAGAGCGTTTTTTTCCATGCCAACCTAACCAGAGTGACGGGAGCGGCACAATTCAGAAAAAGTGCTCAGCTCGCCGAGAAAATGCGATTTAAGCAATAAAATTAAAAATGCTTATAAAACATAAACCAAACGTTGGAGGTGGCCATTTCTTCATGCGCAGTGATAAACTCGGCACTCTAAAGCACCCGAGAGCGTTTTTTTGCATGCCAACCTAACCAGAGTGACGGGAGCGGCACAATTCAGAAAAAGTGCTCAGCTCGCCGAGAAAATGCGATTTAAGCAATAAAATTAAAAATGCTTATAAAACATAAACCAAACGTTGGAGGTGGCCATTTCTTCATGCGCAGTGATAAACTCGGCACTCTAAAGCACCCGAGAGCGTTTTTTTCCATGCCAACCTAACCAGAGTGACGGGAGCGGCACAATTCAGAAAAAGTGCTCAGCTCGCCGAGAAAATGCGATTTAAGCAATAAAATTAAAAATGCTTATAAAACATAAACCAAACGTTGGAGGTGGTCATTTCTTCATGCGCAGTGATAAACTCGGCACTCTAAAGCACCCGAGAGCGTTTTTTTCCATGCCAACCTAACCAGAGTGACAGGAGCGGCACAATTCAGAAAAAGTGCTCAGCTCGCCGAGAAAATGCGATTTAAGCAATAAACTTAAAAATGCTTATAAAACATAAACCAAACGTTGGAGGTGGTCTTTTCTTCATGCGCAGTGATAAACTCGGCACTCTAAAGCACCCGAGAGCGTTTTTTTCCATGCCAACCTAAACAGAGTGACGGGAGCGGCACTATTCAGAAAAAGTGCTCAGCTCGCCGAGAAAATGCGATTTAAGCAATAAAATTAAAAATGCTTATAAAACATAAACCAAACGTTGGAGGTGGCCATTTCTTCATGCGCAGTGATAAACTCGGCACTCTAAAGCACCCGAGAGCGTTTTTTTCCATGCCAACCTAACCAGAGTGACGGGAGCGGCACAATTCAGAAAAAGTGCTCAGCTCGCCGAGAAAATGCGATTCAAGCAATAAAATTAAAAATGCTTATAAAACATAAACCAAACGTTGGAGGTGGCCATTTCTTCATGCGCAGTGATAAACTCGGCACTCTAAAGCACCCGAGAGCGTTTTTTTCCATGCCAACCTAACCAGAGTGACGGGAGCGGCACAATTCAGAAAAAGTGCTCAGCTCGCCGAGAAAATGCGATTTAAGCAATAAAATTAAAAATGCTTATAAAACATAAACCAAACGTTGGAGGTGGTCATTTCTTCATGCGCAGTGATAAACTCGATACTCTAAAGCACCCGAGAGCGTTTTTTTCCATGCCAACCTAACCAGAGTGACGGGAGCGGCACAATTCAGAAAAAGTGCTCAGCTCGCCGAGAAAATGCGATTTAAGCAATAAAATTAAAAATGCTTATAAAACATAAACCAAACGTTGGAGTTGGTCATTTCTTCATGCGCAGTGATAAACTCGGCACTCTAAAGCACCCGAGAGCGTTTTTTTCGATGCCAACCTAACCAGAGTGAAGGGAGCGGCACAATTCAGAAAAAGTGCTCAGCTCGCCGAGAAAATGCGATTTAAGCAATAAAATTAAAAATGCTTATAAAACATAAACCAAACGTTGGAGGTGGTCATTTCTTCATGCGCAGTGATAAACTCGGCACTCTAAAGCACCCAAGAGCGTTTTTTTCGATGCCAACCTAACCAGAGTGACGGGAGCGGCACAATTCAGAAAAAGTGCTCAGCTCGCCGAGAAAATGCGATTTAAGCAATAAAATTAAAAATGCTTATAAAACATAAACCAAACGTTGGAGGTGGTCATTTCTTCATGCGCAGTGATAAACTCGGCACTCTAAAGCACCCGAGAGCGTTTTTTTCGATGCCAACCTAACCAGAGTGACGGGAGCGGCACAATTCAGAAAAAGTGCTCAGCTCGCCGAGAAAATGCAATTTAAGCAATAAAATTTAAAATGCTTATAAAACATAAACCAAACGTTGTAGATGGTCATTTCTTATTACGCAGTAATAAACTCGGCACTCTAAAGCACCCGAGAGCGTTTTTTTCCATGCCAACCTAACCAGAGTGACGGGAGCGGCACAATTCAGAAAAAGTGCTCAGCTCGCCGAGAAAATGCGATTTAAGCAATAAAATTAAAAATGCTTATAAAACATAAACCAAACGTTGGAGGTGGTCATTTCTTCATGCGCAGTGATAAACTCGGCACTCTAAAGCACCCGAGAGCGTTTTTTTCCATGCCAACCTAACCAGAGTGACGGGAGCGGCACAATTCAGAAAAAGTGCTCAGCTCGCCGAGAAAATGCGATTTAAGCAATAAAATTAAAAATGCTTATAAAACATAAACCAAACGTTGGAGTTGGTCATTTCTTCATGCGCAGTGATAAACTCGGCACTCTAAAGCACCCGAGAGCGTTTTTTTCGATCCCAACCTAACCAGAGTGACGGGAGCGGCACAATTCAGAAAAAGTGCTCAGCTCGCCGAGAAAATGCGATTTAAGCAATAAAATTAAAAATGCTTATAAAACATAAACCAAACGTTGGAGGTGGTCATTTCTTCATGCGCAGTGATAAACTCGGCACTCTAAAGCACCCGAGAGCGTTTTTTTCGATGCCAACCTAACCAGAGTGACGGGAGCGGCACAATTCAGAAAAAGTGCTCAGCTCGCCGAGAAAATGCGATTTAAGCAATAAAATTAAAAATGCTTATAAAACATAAACCAAACGTTGGAGGTGGTCATTTCTTCATGCGCAGTGATAAACTCGGCACTCTAAAGCACCCGAGAGCGTTTTTTTCGATGCCAACCTAACCAGAGTGACGGGAGCGGCACAATTCAGAAAAAGTGCTCAGCTCGCCGAGAAAATGCGATTTAAGCAATAAAATTTAAAATGCTTATAAAACATAAACCAAACGTTGTAGATGGTCATTTCTTATTACGCAGTAATAAACTCGGCACTCTAAAGCACCCGAGAGCGTTTTTTTCCATGCCAACCTAACCAGAGTGACGGGAGCGGCACAATTCAGAAAAAGTGCTCAGCTCGCCGAGAAAATGCGATTTAAGCAATAAAATTAAAAATGCTTATAAAACATAAACCAAACGTTGGAGGTGGTCATTTCTTCATGCGCAGTGATAAACTCGGCACTCTAAAGCACCCAAGAGCGTTTTTTTCGATGCCAACCTAACCAGAGTGACGGGAGCGGCACAATTCAGAAAAAGCGCTCAGCTCGCCGAGAAAATGCGATTTAAGCAATAAAATTAAAAATGCTTATAAAACATAAACCAAACGTTGGAGGTGGTCATTTCTTCATGCGCGGTGATAAACTCGGCACTCTAAAGCACCCGAGAGCGTTTTTTTCGATGCCAACCTAACCAGAGTGACGGGAGCGGCACAATTCAGAAAAAGTGCTCAGCTCGCCGAGAAAATGCGATTTAAGCAATAAAATTAAAAATGCTTATAAAACATAAACCAAACGTTGGAGGTGGTCATTTCTTCATGCGCAGTGATAAACTCGGCACTCTAAAGCACCCGAGAGCGTTTTTTTCGATGCCAACCTAACCAGAGTGACGGGAGCGGCACAATTCAGAAAAAGTGCTCAGCTCGCCGAGAAAATGCGATTTAAGCAATAAAATTAAAAATGCTTATAAAACATAAACCAAACGTTGGAGGTGGTCATTTCTTCATGCGCAGTGATAAACTCGGCACTCTAAAGCACCCGAGAGCGTTTTTTTCGATGCCAACCTAACCAGAGTGACGGGAGCGGCACAATTCAGAAAAAGCGCTCAGCTCGCCGAGAAAATGCGATTTAAGCAATAAAATTAAAAATGCTTATAAAACATAAACCAAACGTTGGAGGTTGTCATTTCTTCATGCGCAGTGATAAACTCGGCACTCTAAAGCACCCGAGAGCGTTTTTTTCCATGCCAACCTAACCAGAGTGACGGGAGCGGCACAATTCAGAAAAAGTGCTCAGCTCGCCGAGAAAAGGCGATTTAAGCAATAAAATTAAAAATGCTTATAAAACATAAACCAAACGTTGGAGGTGGTCATTTCTTCATGCGCAGTGATAAACTCGGCACTCTAAAGCACCCGAGAGCGTTTTTTTCCATGCCAACCTAACCAGAGTGACGGGAGCGGCACAATTCAGAAAAAGTGCTCAGCTCGCCGAGAAAATGCGATTTAAGCAATAAAATTAAAAATGCTTATAAAACATAAACCAAACGTTGGAGGTGGCCATTTCTTCATGCGCAGTGATAAACTCGGCACTCTAAAGCACCCGAGAGCGTTTTTTTCCATGCCAACCTAACCAGAGTGACGGGAGCGGCACAATTCAGAAAAAGTGCTCAGCTCGCCGAGAAAATGCGATTTAAGCAACTAAATTAAAAATGCTTATAAAACATAAACCAAACGTTGGAGGTGGCCATTTCTTCATGCGCAGTGATAAACTCGGCACTCTAAAGCACCCGAGAGCGTTTTTTTCCATGCCAACCTAACCAGAGTGACGGGAGCGGCACAATTCAGAAAAAGTGCTCAGCTCGCCGAGAAAATGCGATTTAAGCAATAAAATTAAAAATGCTTATAAAACATAAACCAAACGTTGGAGGTGGTCATTTCTTCATGCGCAGTGATAAACTCGGCACTCTAAAGCACCCGAGAGCGTTTTTTTCCATGCCAACCTAACCAGAGTGGCAGGAGCGGCACAATTCAGAAAAAGTGCTCAGCTCGCCGAGAAAATGCGATTTAAGCAATAAAATTAAAAATGCTTATAAAACATAAACCAAACGTTGGAGGTGGTCTTTTCTTCATGCGCAGTGATAAACTCGGCACTCTAAAGCACCCGAGAGCGTTTTTTTCCATGCCAACCTAAACAGAGTGACGGGAGCGGCACAATTCAGAAAAAGTGCTCAGCTCGCCGAGAAAATGCGATTTAAGCAATAAAATTAAAAATGCTTATAAAACATAAACCAAACGTTGTAGATGGTCATTTCTTATTACGCAGTAATAAACTCGGCACTCTAAAGCACCCGAGAGCGTTTTTTTCCATGCCAACCTAACCAGAGTGACGGGAGCGGCACAATTCAGAAAAAGTGCTCAGCTCGCCGAGAAAATGCGATTTAAGCAATAAAATTAAAAATGCTTATAAAACATAAACCAAACGTTGGAGGTGGTCATTTCTTCATGCGCAGTGATAAACTCGGCACTCTAAAGCACCCGAGAGCGTTTTTTTCGATGCCAACCTAACCAGAGTGACGGGAGCGGCACAATTCAGAAAAAGTGCTCAGCTCGCCGAGAAAATGCGATTTAAGCAATAAAATTAAAAATGCTTATAAAACATAAACCAAACGTTGGAGGTGGCCATTTCTTCATGCGCAGTGATAAACTCGGCACTCTAAAGCACCCGAGAGCGTTTTTTTCCATGCCAACCTAACCAGAGTGACGGGAGCGGCACAATTCAGAAAAAGTGCTCAGCTCGCCGAGAAAATGCGATTTAAGCAATAAAATTAAAAATGCTTATAAAACATAAACCAAACGTTGGAGGTGGTCATTTCTTCATGCGCAGTGATAAACTCGGCACTCTAAAGCACCCGAGAGCGTTTTTTTCCATGCCAACCTAACCAGAGTGACGGGAGCGGCACAATTCAGAAAAAGTGCTCAGCTCGCCGAGAAAATGCGATTTAAGCAATAAAATTAAAAATGCTTATAAAACATAAACCAAACGTTGGAGGTGGCCATTTCTTCATGCGCAGTGATAAACTCGGCACTCTAAAGCACCCGAGAGCGTTTTTTTGCATGCCAACCTAACCAGAGTGACGGGAGCGGCACAATTCAGAAAAAGTGCTCAGCTCGCCGAGAAAATGCGATTTAAGCAATAAAATTAAAAATGCTTATAAAACATAAACCAAACGTTGGAGGTGGCCATTTCTTCATGCGCAGTGATAAACTCGGCACTCTAAAGCACCCGAGAGCGTTTTTTTCCATGCCAACCTAACCAGAGTGACGGGAGCGGCACAATTCAGAAAAAGTGCTCAGCTCGCCGAGAAAATGCGATTTAAGCAATAAAATTAAAAATGCTTATAAAACATAAACCAAACGTTGGAGGTGGTCATTTCTTCATGCGCAGTGATAAACTCGGCACTCTAAAGCACCCGAGAGCGTTTTTTTCCATGCCAACCTAACCAGAGTGACAGGAGCGGCACAATTCAGAAAAAGTGCTCAGCTCGCCGAGAAAATGCGATTTAAGCAATAAACTTAAAAATGCTTATAAAACATAAACCAAACGTTGGAGGTGGTCTTTTCTTCATGCGCAGTGATAAACTCGGCACTCTAAAGCACCCGAGAGCGTTTTTTTCCATGCCAACCTAAACAGAGTGACGGGAGCGGCACTATTCAGAAAAAGTGCTCAGCTCGCCGAGAAAATGCGATTTAAGCAATAAAATTAAAAATGCTTATAAAACATAAACCAAACGTTGGAGGTGGCCATTTCTTCATGCGCAGTGATAAACTCGGCACTCTAAAGCACCCGAGAGCGTTTTTTTCCATGCCAACCTAACCAGAGTGACGGGAGCGGCACAATTCAGAAAAAGTGCTCAGCTCGCCGAGAAAATGCGATTCAAGCAATAAAATTAAAAATGCTTATAAAACATAAACCAAACGTTGGAGGTGGCCATTTCTTCATGCGCAGTGATAAACTCGGCACTCTAAAGCACCCGAGAGCGTTTTTTTCCATGCCAACCTAACCAGAGTGACGGGAGCGGCACAATTCAGAAAAAGTGCTCAGCTCGCCGAGAAAATGCGATTTAAGCAATAAAATTAAAAATGCTTATAAAACATAAACCAAACGTTGGAGGTGGTCATTTCTTCATGCGCAGTGATAAACTCGATACTCTAAAGCACCCGAGAGCGTTTTTTTCCATGCCAACCTAACCAGAGTGACGGGAGCGGCACAATTCAGAAAAAGTGCTCAGCTCGCCGAGAAAATGCGATTTAAGCAATAAAATTAAAAATGCTTATAAAACATAAACCAAACGTTGTAGATGGTCATTTCTTATTACGCAGTAATAAACTCGGCACTCTAAAGCACCCGAGAGCGTTTTTTTCCATGCCAACCTAACCAGAGTGACGGGAGCGGCACAATTCAGAAAAAGTGCTCAGCTCGCCGAGAAAATGCGATTTAAGCAATAAAATTAAAAATGCTTATAAAACATAAACCAAACGTTGGAGGTGGTAATTTCTTCATGCGCAGTGATAAACTCGGCACTCTAAAGCACCCGAGAGCGTTTTATTCGATGCCAACCTAACCAGAGTGACGGGAGCGGCACAATTCAGAAAAAGCGCTCAGCTCGCCGAGAAAATGCGATTTAAGCAATAAAATTAAAAATGCTTATAAAACATAAACCAAACGTTGGAGGTGGTCATTTCTTCATGCGCAGTGATAAACTCGGCACTCTAAAGCACCCGAGAGCGTTTTTTTCGATGCCAACCTAACCAGAGTGACGGGAGCGGCACAATTCAGAAAAAGTGCTCAGCTCGCCGAGAAAATGCGATTTAAGCAATAAAATTAAAAATGCTTATAAAACATAAACCAAACGTTGTAGATGGTCATTTCTTATTACGCAGTAATAAACTCGGCACTCTAAAGCACCCGAGAGCGTTTTTTTCCATGCCAACCTAACCAGAGTGACGGGAGCGGCACAATTCAGAAAAAGTGCTCAGCTCGCCGAGAAAATGCGATTTAAGCAATAAAATTAAAAATGCTTATAAAACATAAACCAAACGTTGGAGGTGGCCATTTCTTCATGCGCAGTGATAAACTCGGCACTCTAAAGCACCCGAGAGCGTTTTTTTCCATGCCAACCTAACCAGAGTGACGGGAGCGGCACAATTCAGAAAAATAGCTCAGCTCGCCGAGAAAATGCGATTTAAGCAATAAAATTAAAAATGCTTATAAAACATAAACCAAACGTTGGAGGTGGCCATTTCTTCATGCGCAGTGATAAACTCGGCACTCTAAAGCACCCGAGAGCGTTTTTTTCCATGCCAACCTAACCAGAGTGACGGGAGCGGCACAATTCAGAAAAAGTGCTCAGCTCGCCGAGAAAATGCGATTTAAGCAATAAAATTAAAAATGCTTATAAAACATAAACCAAACGTTGGAGGTGGTCATTTCTTCATGCGCAGTGATAAACTCGGCACTCTAAAGCACCCGAGAGCGTTTTTTTCGATGCCAACCTAACCAGAGTGACGGGAGCGGCACAATTCAGAAAAAGCGCTCAGCTAGCCGAGAAAATGCGATTTAAGCAATAAAATTAAAAATGCTTATAAAACATAAACCAAACGTTGGAGGTGGTCATTTCTTCATGCGCAGTGATAAACTCAGCACTCTAAAGCACCCGAGAGCGTTTTTTTCGATGCCAACCTAACCAGAGTGACGGGAGCGGCACAATTCAGAAAAAGCGCTCAGCTCGCCGAGAAAATGCGATTTAAGCAATAAAATTAAAAATGCTTATAAAACATAAACCAAACGTTGGAGGTGGTCATTTCTTCATGCGCAGTGATAAACTCGGCACTCTAAAGCACCCGAGAGCGTTTTTTTCGATGCCAACCTAACCAGAGTGACGGGAGCGGCACAATTCAGAAAAAGTGCTCAGCTCGCCGAGAAAATGCGATTTAAGCAATAAAATTAAAAATGCTTATAAAACATAAACCAAACGTTGGAGGTGGTCATTTCTTCATGCGCAGTAATAAACTCGGCACTCTAAAGCACCCGAGAGCGTTTTTTTTTCCATGCCAACCTAACCAGAGTGACGGGAGCGGCACAATTCAGAAAAAGTGCTCAGCTCGCCGAGAAAATGCGATTTAAGCAATAAAATTAAAAATGCTTATAAAACATAAACCAAACGTTGGAGGTGGCCATTTCTTCATGCGCAGTGATAAACTCGGCACTCTAAAGCACCCGAGAGCGTTTTTTTCGATGCCAACCTAACCAGAGTGACGGGAGCGGCACAATTCAGAAAAAGTGCTCAGCTCGCCGAGAAAATGCGATTTAAGCAATAAAATTAAAAATGCTTATAAAACATAAACCAAACGTTGGAGGTGGTCATTTCTTCATGCGCAGTGATAAACTCGGCACTCTAAAGCACCCGAGAGCGTTTTTTTCCATGCCAACCTAACCAGAGTGACGGGAGCGGCACAATTCAGAAAAAGTGCTCAGCTCGCCGAGAAAATGCGATTTAAGCAATAAAATTAAAAATGCTTATAAAACATAAACCAAACGTTGGAGGTGGTCATTTCTTCATGCGCAGTGATAAACTCGGCACTCTAAAGCACCCGAGAGCGTTTTTTTCGATGCCAACCTAACCAGAGTGACGGGAGCGGCACAATTCAGAAAAAGTGCTCAGCTCGCCGAGAAAATGCGATTTAAGCAATAAAATTAAAAATGCTTATAAAACATAAACCAAACGTTGTAGATGGTCATTTCTTATTACGCAGTAATAAACTCGGCACTCTAAAGCACCCGAGAGCGTTTTTTTCCATGCCAACCTAACCAGAGTGACGGGAGCGGCACAATTCAGAAAAAGTGCTCAGCTCGCCGAGAAAATGCGATTTAAGCAATACAATTAAAAATGCTTATAAAACATAAACCAAACGTTGGAGGTGGTCATTTCTTCATGTGCAGTGATAAACTCGGCACTCTAAAGCACCCGAGAGCGTTTTTTTTCCATGCCAACCTAACCAGAGTGACGGGAGCGGCACAATTCAGAAAAAGTGCTCAGCTCGCCGAGAAAATGCGATTTAAGCAATAAAATTAAAAATGCTTATAAAACATAAACCAAACGTTGGAGGTGGTCATTTCTTCATGCGCAGTGATAAACTCGGCACTCTAAAGCACCCGAGAGCGTTTTTTTCGATGCCAACCTAACCAGAGTGACGGGAGCGGCACAATTCAGAAAAAGTGCTCAGCTCGCCGAGAAAATGCAATTTAAGCAATAAAATTTAAAATGCTTATAAAACATAAACCAAACGTTGTAGATGGTCATTTCTTATTACGCAGTAATAAACTCGGCACTCTAAAGCACCCGAGAGCGTTTTTTTCCATGCCAACCTAACCAGAGTGACGGGAGCGGCACAATTCAGAAAAAGTGCTCAGCTCGCCGAGAAAATGCGATTTAAGCAATAAAATTAAAAATGCTTATAAAACATAAACCAAACGTTGGAGGTGGTCATTTCTTCATGCGCAGTGATAAACTCGGCACTCTAAAGCACCCGAGAGCGTTTTTTTCCATGCCAACCTAACCAGAGTGACAGGAGCGGCACAATTCAGAAAAAGTGCTCAGCTCGCCGAGAAAATGCGATTTAAGCAATAAAATTAAAAATGCTTATAAAACATAAACCAAACGTTGGAGGTGGTCTTTTCTTCATGCGCAGTGATAAACTCGGCACTCTAAAGCACCCGAGAGCGTTTTTTTCCATGCCAACCTAAACAGAGTGACGGGAGCGGCACAATTCAGAAAAAGTGCTCAGCTCGCCGAGAAAATGCGATTTAAGCAATAAAATTAAAAATGCTTATAAAACATAAACCAAACGTTGGAGGTGGTCATTTCTTCATGCGCAGTGATAAACTCGGCACTCTAAAGCACCCGAGAGCGTTTTTTTCGATGCCAACCTAACCAGAGTGACGGGAGCGGCACAATTCAGAAAAAGTGCTCAGCTCGCCGAGAAAATGCGATTTAAGCAATAAAATTAAAAATGCTTATAAAACATAAACCAAACGTTGGAGGTGGCCATTTCTTCATGCGCAGTGATAAACTCGGCACTCTAAAGCACCCGAGAGCGTTTTTTTCCATGCCAACCTAACCAGAGTGACGGGAGCGGCACAATTCAGAAAAAGTGCTCAGCTCGCCGAGAAAATGCGATTTAAGCAATAAAATTAAAAATGCTTATAAAACATAAACCAAACGTTGGAGGTGGTCATTTCTTCATGCGCAGTGATAAACTC